>NC_081350.1:49764666-49829674 GCF_029784015.1 Lycium ferocissimum | reverse complement strand
TATCCGAAAGGGACGCAAATACACCTATCCATCAAATGCGGCCCTAGGGTCTTCACAACCGGTGCACTCAGTCATCCATATCCGTCACATATTTAAGCATACCTAGCCAAAGAATTAAAGTGGAGACTATACTCTAAAGCACTCGGCTTTCTTGCCTCAAATTCAAGAACTTATCGGCTCTAACTCGCCGAACTTTTTGGAGGCAAATAATGTCGGAGGAAGGCATCTACAAATTTTTGCCATACCGAGGAGGCGCATTAGCTCCCGTGAAGCCATCCAAACCGTGTACCAATGAGCGCAACATCCCTCAATCTATAGGATGCTAACTCCACCGATTCGGTGTCCGAAACATGTATCAACCGAAGTGTCCTCGACGGCACCATCAATAAAATTCTCGAGGGTCCTCATCCGGCCTTTGATTCAAAGAATTTCGGAGGGTTCAAGCTAATAAAATCACGAGCCCTTGCACTAACAGCCCCTATCACCTTGCCCGTACTTTGCCGCCGAGTCGGGCGGCGCAACGAATTGAGTAAGCAAATGAATGGCCTCTTTTACATCTTGGCCTGAAGCATCCGGTAGAGGAACTGGAGGTGCTGGAGCTAGGGCTGAGGCTCCCTCACGCTCCTCAGAAATAGGCATTGAAGGAGAAGACTGAGATTGAGCCGCATTCTAGGGCTCACTTTCCTCTACTACTGTTGGCGGTGCTCTTTCAGCCCGCTTTTCTATCACCGTTTTGCCCTTTTGGGCTGCCGTAGCCTTTCTCTTTATAGGCATCTCTAAAATACATAACACACGGTTAAGGAGAAGGAAGTTCTTATACCATAGCTCTATCGCACGATCTTATGAAGAAAGAAGCTCATTCATTCCTAAAATGTCCGTAGCCTTTTGTTTATAAGTGTGGCGCGCAACACACCCATAACCAAGACTCTATCGGACACGGTGTCGTGACACCCTAGGAGAGAACAGCTCTGATACCACTTTTGTCACGACCCAACCGGAGGGCCGCGACGGGCACCCGGTGCTAACCCATCCGGGCACCTCTTATTTTACTTTCTCATTTTCATCTAGGTGAGCTACATAGCTAAATCATACTAATCGTATTGGGCAACAATACTCATTAGCCACTATGCCCATATCAATGTACATAAGCCGACGAGGCTAACAAAATAATATCCAAAATATAGACCGACAAGGCCAAACACATCTAACCATATATACATGTCTACGAGCCTCTAAGAAAAGTATGTCATATCATATAGGCGGGACAGGACCCCGCCGTGCCCATAAATATATACACAAAAGAATGAATACCAAAAGCTATAGCTCCGAATGAAATGGAGCTCAGCTATGTAGTCCCTGAGTAATGAAGCTATGGACCAAGCCTATCTCCCTGGCCATCTGCGGGCATGATACAGCGTCCACAAACAAAAGGACGTCAGTACGAATAATGTACTGAGTATGTAAAGCATGATCAACATCAATATGAAAGCATAATAGATAACATATGAAATAGCATAGGATGGGAGATAATAGTATCATCGTCATAACACTTACTTGCTTTTCATAGGGACGTTCTATTTCTATTGCATATCCGTGTACATACATCCATATCCGTACCCGTATTCGTATCCGTACTCATTTACATTCCATATCCATATTCGTATTCGTAGTCGCATTTCCATTCGTACCGTATTCATTTACATATTCATATTCATATTCATATACATAGCATTTACATAGCATACTGTCACGACCCGAACTACGGGCCATGACGGGTATCCGGGGCTAACCACCGAACACCGCTCATACTGTTACTTATCTGTTCTCATTCATACTATATCCTCATAATCATAGAAATCTGTGAACATTTGAAACATAATTACTTTTATAAACATAAGCCCTTTGGCTATCAAAATAATATATATATACATATACATGCACATACATATACATGGAGACCATGGAACCATACTACCTACACATGCGTATCTACGAGCCTCTACTGGAATACTAGACATATGGACGGGACAGGACCCCGTCGTGCCCAATCATGAATATATACATATATGTACCAAAAGAATAATCAATGGCACCTTTGGACAAGGGAGTGCTCACAAGTCGCCTACTAGCTCCTATGGATCGGCACCGTCTCCTTGCCTACCTGTGGGCATGAACACAGCGTCCAAAGAAAATGGACGTCAGTACGAACATTGTACTGAGTATGTAAGGCAGGAATGAAATAAGCATAATAAGAATATCGTAAGTCGTGAGATGGAGATACAACCTGCGTCCTCTATTAAGCATCATTACATGTCATATACATTCGTCATACATAAGCATATCATGTGCATTATCCTAACGCATACTTTATCATATCACATATACATCATCATACCATACATGCATCGTCGTATCAATCATACATCATCATCGGTAACCCGCGTCCGGGTAACCATCACATGCCGCCCACTAGTGGTGTCATGCCCGGCCCTCTAGGCTCGGTGAAATCATAGCAGCCCGCCTTAGCGGTGACATGCCCGGCCATCTAGGCACGGTGGAATTGTACGCATCCCGCCTTAGCGGTGACATGCCCGGCCATCCAGGCACGGTGGAATCACATTATTATTATATATCATGCTTTTGTCATCATACACCATACATCATCATAGATTCATCACTATCATTCGTTTTATGAACACGTAATGGCATCTATCATGTTTCATTATCATTATACATATATCATCAATTCATACATTAGAACTTGAAGCAAGTATAGTCGTGTCGGGGTGACGTAAGGTCGTGGACCCCCGACTTCGTTACGGAACATTCATACGTAAACTGCCTCACCTTGAAGGAACAAGCATAAGGTGAGTGTATATGGTGATCAACATCAATGGCTACGGATAGCTTCATTAGCTTAATTGGAACATCATATCATAGGCTATAGCATCTCTAGACTTAAGCTTATCATTATCATTATCATAATCGTAGCATATCTCTTATCTCGTAGGGCTATTCACGAACAATGACTCATAGTCTTCTCGGAGATGGAACATTCATAATTGAAGAGGAAATTCATGCCATAGGACTCATTCCTTAGAAGGAAAGGATTAGCCTCACATACCTTTATCGTTTAACTATTCTATCGCTTGCTCGTTCTCCTCGAATGCACCTTCGTTTATACCTTCAATGGAATTCGTGTCGTCATTAGCTACACAATCATGAAAACATACTTACTAAAGCTAGAGAAATTTGAGCAGCATTTCCTTTGTTTATACTACTTTCCTCCATATTCCATATCAACTCCCAACATTCATAACAACAATCACAATGTCGTAAACAATAGGCATCATCTAATTACATTGCCCGCGATTCATAATTTCACTATAATTCTCCAATATCATGACTAAGGTCCATTATCGCATTCCATCTCATACAATACTCATTTCATGTTCTAAACATCATTTATAACGCATTTGTAACATCAACACAACCATTTTCATGATTCATTCCAACTACTATTCCAAAATGACATTTTTTACCCATTTAAGACCCATTTTCTATTCTCTTCTACCATTCATGTGTTTCAACTTACTAATACTTCAAACAACATAGAAAGACCATAAAACTTACCGTAATTGATAGAGGACCAAGCCTTAGATGACAATTCACCTTTTCCACCAAAACCCTACTTCCTCTCTCTTAGGATTTCTTGAGTTGAATGACTTTGATGAGGTTTCCTTCACTTGATTCACTCTAATTCTTGTTGTTGATCTTTGATTTCTCATGGATGAAGTGTTTGGAATGTTCTAGAGGTCTCTTGAAGTGTGGAGGTGAAGTATGAAATGAAAATGAAATAAGAAGAGGTCCCTTATATAAAATCAAGTTCAGCCCCGACTAAGATATACGGACCAACATACGGTCCGTATGTTTTCTACGGGCCGTATGTCTGGCCGTAGATCTGGTCCGGTGGAGTATAGTATTCTGGGCTGAATCTATGGTTGGACATACGGTCCATTCTTTTTATACGGCCAGTATGTCTGGCCGTAGGTTGCCCAGTTTTTCCGAGAATTGTTTCGTCGACTCGTTTGATCTCCGATCCTTATGGAACCTTCTTAACACTTGTTTATCACTTCAATTCTAATCTAAGGTATGTAACAACCCTTTCTTAGGGCATCATTTATATACCTTTAACTCAATACTCGTAATTCTTGTCCGTTACTCAACATATTACTCGTTTCCCTTAACAACTTTCTTTCCTTAACTCGAATGTCTTTGAAAATCTTAATTAGGATCATCAAATACTATTTCTTACTTGTCCAAACCTCGTATACATCATACCCCTCGCTCGTCTATTCACTGTACGCTAACGGGAAATTTTTCAGGGTGTAACACTCTTCCCCCCTTTTGGAACATTCGTCCTCAAATGTTAAATCGTTAGGAATTCTAGAATAATTTCGCGTAGTTTTCCCTATAATGTGGCGCTACCATCCTGTCACAACAACCCATAATATCATTGCCTCATAGGGCCACAACACAAAACCAGTATAAATTGGCCACACACGGCCCATATGCATAAAAGAAAAGCATACACACCTTGCAATGTCGATGTTTCATCATATCTCTCCCGGGGACTGAAATAAATGCGGATATGTGGATTTCATCTTCTCTTCTGCTTCCCAAGTCATCTCTTCCCGGTTGTTATTTCGCCATAAGACTTTCACTGAAGCTATTTCCTTATTTCGAAGCCTTCGTACTTGCCTGTCTAATATGGCAATAGGCACTTCTTCATAGGCTAGCTTTTCTGTGATATGAACATCATCTACTGGCACAATCTTTGTGGGATCTCCAACACACTTGCGGAGCATTGAAACATGGAATACTGGATGAACTAGCTCGAGCTCTGAAGGCAAATCCAATTCGTAAGCTACTTGACCCACTTTGCGGATGATTTTGTAGGGTCCAATATATCGAGGACTCAACTTTCCTTTCTTACCAAATCTCATCACCCCTTTCATTGGCGACACTTTCAGAAATACCCAATCACCAATTTGAAATTCTAAATCTCGCCGGCGGTTGTCCGCATAAGATTTTTGGCGATTTTGGGCTGTCAATAATCGGTCTCGGATCATCTTGACCTTTCCTACAGCTTGTTGAACCAACTCGGGGTCTATTAATTGTACTTCTCCGACATCAAACCATCCGATTGGAGATCTGCACTTCCTTCCATACAAAGCTTCATACGGAGCCATTTGAATACTGGAATGATAGCTATTATTATATGCGAACTCGACTAGGGGTAAGTGGTCGTCCCAACTACCACTAAAATCTAAAACACACGCTCTTAGCATATCCTCCAAGGTCTGTATAGTACGCTCGGCTTGTCCATCGGTTTGCGGATGAAACACCGTACTAAGCCTTACTTGGGTACCTAGACCTTCTTGAAAGGATTTTCAGAACTTAGCTGTAAACTGTGCTCCTCTATCTGTGATGATAGATATTGGAACACCATGAAGTCTCACAATTTTCTTGATATACAGCTTCGCATAATCTTCTGCTGAGTAAGTGGTTCTGACTGGGAGAAAATGTGTTGTTTTTGTCAATCTATCCACAATCACCCATATAGAATCATACTTTCCTCGAGAGCGGGGCAATCCTACAATAAAATTCATGTTAATCACTTCCCATTTCCATGTAGGAATTTCTATTGCTTGCAATAATCCCCCTGGCTTCTGATGTTCTATCTTTACTTGTTGGCAATTCGGACATTGAGCTACAAACTCGGCTATGTCTCTTTTCATGCCATCCCACCAATACATCAATTTAAGATCATGATACATTTTTGTCGCTCCTGGATGGATAGAATACCGAGAATAATGAGCTTCTTCTAGAATTCAGCGGCGTAATTCCGCCACATCCGGAACACATAGCCTATTCTGGTACCTGAGAACCCCATCTACTGAGACTTCAACTAGTGACTTTTCTTTTGGGAACTTCACACCTTTATAATATTTCAATTTGGGATCCTCGTATTGGTGCTCTTTTATTTTTGTGTCCAAGGATGAAACTGTGGAATTGTTAATACTAACTCCTACATCGCCTGAATCAGTTATACACACTCCAAGGTTTGCTAGTTGACGGAGCTCACGAATCATTTCTTTCTTCTCCGAGGGTACTTCACATAGGCTACCCATTGATCGGCGACTAAGCGCATCTGCTACTACATTTGCCTTTCCGGGGTCGTAGAAAATATTCACATCATAATCTTTTAGTAATTCTAACCACCGCCGCTACCGCAGATTTAACTCCTTCTGTTTGAAAATATATTGGAGACTCTTATGATCTGTATAGATATCGATATGCACGCCATACAAATAATGTCTCCACATTTTCAAGGCATGAATAACTACAGCCAATTCGAGATCATGAGTTGGGTAGTTCTTTTCATGTTTTCGCAGCTGCCTCGAAGCATAAGCAATGACTTTTTCATGCTGCATTAATACACATCCTAGCCCAACACCGAAAGTGTCACAATACACAACATAGCCATCCGGCCCTTCTGGAAGCGTTAAAACTGGGCTGAGGTTAACCTGTCCTTCAACTCTTGGAAGCTACGCTCATAAGCGTCATTCCACTGGAATTTTGCTGATTTGTGGGTCAACTTCGTCAATGGAGCTGAAATAGATGAAAAGCCCTCTACGAATCTTCTGTAATAACCTGCCAAACCCGTAAAAGCTACGAACTTCTGTAGGCGTCGTAGGCCTTGGCCAAGTCTTCGCCGCCTCTATCTTCTGAGTATCAACTCTAATGCCATCATCTGAAATCACATGGCCCAAGAATGTCACAGGATTTAGCCAAAACTCGCACTTGGAGAATTTTGCATTCAACTCCCGAGTACGGAGAATCCCAAGAACAATACGTAGATGATCTGCATGTTCTGATTCTGTGCGAGAATATACCAAGATATCATCGATGAATACTATCATGAACAGATCTAAGAGAGGCCTGAATACATTATTCATTAAATTCACGAACACTGTCGGAGCGTTAGTTAGCCCAAACGATATCACTCGGAATTCATAATGGCCATATCTTGTTCTGAAAGCTGTCTTGGGAATATCTTCTTCTCTAACTATCACTTGATGATAACCTGACCTCAGATCTATTTTGGAAAACCACTTGGCACCTTGTAGCTGATCGAATAAATCATCAATTCTCGAAAGAGGGTACTTGTTCTTTATCGTCACCTTATTCAGCTGTCTATAATCAATACACATTCGTAGGGAGCCATCTTTCTTTCTTACAAATAAGACTGGCGCTCCCCATGGGGATGAACTGGGTCTAATAAACCCCTTTTCGAGCAAATCTTTCAACTGAGCCTTTAACTCTTTCAATTCTGCCGGAGCCATTCGATAAGAAGGAATAGAAATAGGTTCGGTATCCGGCAACACATCAATGGCGAAGTAAATCTCCCTTTCTGGAGGAAGGCCTGGAAGTTCATCTGGAAATACATCCCGGAACTCATTTACTATCAGAACGGATTGTAAATTTGTTGAGGATGTTGCCTCGGTGTCACGAACTCGAACTAAATGATAAATATAGCCCTTAGCTATCATCTTTCTTGCCTTAAGGTAGGAAATAAACCTACCTCTCGGAGATGCTGTATTACCTTTCCATTCAAGCACGGGCTCTCCCGAAAATTGGAAGCGAACTAATTTCATTCGGCAATCAACAGTAGCATAGCACGAGGCCAACCGATCCATACCCATTATCACATCAAAATCTAGCATTTCTAACTCAACTAAATCAGCTTTGGTTTGGCGATCACATATCACAATTATACAATCTTTATACACTTGTTTAGCTATTACGGGATCACCAACCGGAGTAGACACCTCAAAGTGTTTAATTGGCTCAGGTTTCACCCTAATACGATTAGCAACACAGGGGGTAATATATGATAATGTGGAACCCGGATCTATCAATGCATACACGTCATGAGAAAACACAGTCAATGTACCTGTAACCATATCTGGGGATGACTCAAGATCCTGTCGTCCGGCTAAAGAATATAAGCGGTGCTATGTGGCACCTGAAGTAGATGCTCCCCCTCGGTCTCTACCTCGGCCTCGCCGGAGTCCGGGGGGAGTCCGCCACGCAGGGGCGTCGAAGAGGATCCTGCTTTGCCGATCCGTGGCAACATTTGAACCCCACCTCTACCATACCTCGAAGGACAGTCCCGCATCAAGTGTCCTGTCTGCCCACAAATATAGCATGCATCTGTGCTTTGGCGACATGGCCCTGAGTGCAATTTTCTACACTGGCTGCATCGGGGGATGGGTGATCTCCCTTGACTGTAATCTCCCCCAAATTGAGAACTTGGGGCCCTCGAACTACGAATACCATACGAACGAGCGATAGAAGCGATCAAATCTTCGACCCGTAAATCGGGGGGTGCACTCGTCACCGACACCGTCCCGAGTGCCTAGAATGTGTCCGCCTCAATCCCCTCCTATAATCACCACTACTTGTGCCCATAGATCCGGCCCTTTTGCTTTGCCCTCTATCAACATCGCGGTCACCCCCTTTGCGGAGGTTGTTGTCCTTTAAATTTTAGGCGTGTACATTCGAATGCGGGAAATATCCATCCCTCTTGCAATGAAGCGTCAAACAATCTTTAAATAAATGTGGCCCTAAGCCACTCACAAATCTATGCACCCTATCGCCCATGTCGGCCACCATAGTGGGAGCATACCTAGCCAAAGAATTAAATTGAAGGCTATACTCTCGGGCGCCCATGTTCCCTTGCTTCAAATTCAAGAATCTATCCGCTCTAGCTCGGCGGACCTCGGGCAGCAAATAATGACGAATGAAAGCATCAACAAATTCTTGCCACACGGGAGGAGGCGCATTCTCTTGCCTCAATGCTGTCCAATTATTGTACCATAAAACCGCCACATCCCGGAGTCTATATGATGCCAACTCCATTAATTCAGTCTCAGAGGCATGAATAATCCGCAATGTTCTCAACATTTCATCAATAAAGCCTTGCGGGTCTTCATCCGGCTTCGACCCAAAGAATTTCGGAGGGTTTAGGCTCATGAAGTCACGGGCTCTAGTACTAGCTGAACGATCACTCGGGCCCGCATTTTGCCGTTGTGCCTGAGCGGCAACCAACTGTGTCAATAAATTAATAGCCTCGGTCACTTGTTGACCCGAAGTAGCCGGTGGAGGAACTGGAGGCATAGGAGCTGGAACAGAAGCCCCTTCTTGCTCTTCCGTAATAGGTGGAGTAGTGGAGGCATTAGATGGAGCCTCATTATGTGATTCATCCTCATCTACATTCATAGGCGGCTCTCTTTCTGCCCGTCCTTTCATCGTAGTCTTGCCCTTCTGGGCGGCTTTAGCATTTCCTTTCGGCGGCATTTCTGAAATCACAACATACTATTAGGGAGGATTAAATCTTAGACACAGCTCTATCGCACGATCTCATAAGAAGAAAGATGGTCATTTTTCCTAAATGCCCTATAGCCTCTTGTTTATTAGCGTGGCGCGCAACACACCATAAACAAGACTCTACTAGACAGGGCTCGTAGACACTTCCTAGGACTGAACTGCTCCGATACCACTTCTATCACGACCTGAACTACGGGCTATGACGGGTATCCGGGGCTAACCACCGAACACCGCTCATACTGTTACTTATCTGTTCTCATTCATACTATATGCTCATAATCATAGAAATCTGTGAACATTTGAAACATAATTACTTTTATAAACATAAGCCCTTCCTTATCAATATATATATATATATATATATATATATATATATATATATATATATACATGCACATACATATACATGGAGACCAAGGAACCATACTACCCACACATGCGTATCTACGAGCCTCTACTGGAATACTAGACATATGGACGGGACAGGACCCCGTCGTGCCCAATCATGAATATATACATATATGTACCAAAAGAATAATCAATGGCACCTTTGGACAAGGGAGTGCTCACAAGTCAGCTACTAGCTCCTATGGGTCGGCCCCGTCTCCTTGCCTACCTGTGGGCATGAACACAGCGTCCAAAGAAAATGGACGTCGGTACGAACATTGTACTGAGTATGTAAGGCAGGAATGAAATAAGCATAATAAGAATATCGTAAGTCGTGAGATGGAGATACAACGTGTGTCCTCTATTAAGCATCATTACATGTCATATACATTTGTCATACATAAGCATATCATGTGCACTATCCTAACGCATACTTTATCATATCACATATACATCATCATACCATACGTGCATCGTCGTATCAATCATACATCATCATATCGGTAACCCGCCTCCGGGTAACCCTCATATGCCGCCCACTAGTGGTGTCATGCCCGACCCTCTAGGCTCGGTGAAATCATAGCAGCCCGCCTTAGCGGTGACATGCCCGGCCATCTAGGCACGGTGGAATCACATTATTATTATATATCATGCATTTGTCATCATACACCATACATCATCATAGATTCATCACTATCATTCGTTTTATGAACACGTCATGGCATCTATCATGTTTCATTATCATTATACATATATCATCAATTCATACATTAGAACTTGAAGCAAGTATAGTCGTGTCGGGGTGACGTAAGGTCGTGGACCCCCGACTTCGTTATGGAACATTCATAAGTAAACTGCCTCACCTTGAGGGAACAAGCATAAGGTGATTGTATATGGTGATCAACATCAATGGCAACGAATAGCTTCATTAGCTTAATTGGAACATCATATCATAGGCTATAGCATCTCTAGACTTAAGCTTATCATTATCATTATCATAATCGTAGCATATCTCTTATCTCGTATGGCTATTCACGAACAATGACTCATAGTCTTCTCGGAGATGGAACATTCGTAATTGAAGAGGAAATTCATGCCATAGGACTCATGCCTTAGAAGGAAAGGATTAGCCTCACATACCTTTATCGTTTAACTATTCTATCGCTTGCTCGTTCTCCTTGAATGCACCTGTTTATACCTTCAATGGAATTCGTGTCGTCATTAGCTACACAATCATGAAAACATACTTACTAAAGCTAGAGAAATTTGGGCAGCATTTCCTTTGTTTATACTACTTTCCTCCATATTCCATATCAACTCCCAACATTCATAACAACAATCACAATGTCGTAAACAATAGGCATCATCTAATTACATTGCCCGCGATTCATAATTTCACTATAATTCTCCAATATCATGACTAAGGTCCATTATCGCATTCCATCTCATACAATACTCATTTCATGTTCATTTATAACGCATTTGTAACATCAACACAACCATTTTCATGATTCATTCCAACTACTATTCCAAAATGTCATTTTTCACCCATTTAAGACCCATTTTCTATTCTCTTCTACCATTCATGTGTTTCAACTTACTAATACTTCAAACAACATAGAAAGACAATAAAACTTACCATAATTGATAGAGGACCAAGCCTTAGATGACAATTCACCTTTTCCACCAAAACCCTACTTTCTCTCTCTTAGGATTTCTTGAGTTGAATGACTTTAATGAGGTTTCCTTCACTTGATTCACTCTAATTCTTGTTGTTGATCTTTGATTTCTATTGATTTCTCATGGATGAATTGTTTGGAATGTTCTAGAGGTCTCTTGAAGTGTGGAGGTGAAGTATGAAATGAAAATGAAATAAGAAGAGGTCCCTTATATAAAATCAAGTTCAGCCCCGACTAAGATATACGGACCAACATACGGTCCGTATGTTTTCTACGGGCCGTATGTCTGGCTGTAGATCTAGTCCAGTGGAGTATAGTATTCTGGGATGAATCTACGGTTGGACATACGGTCCATTCTTTTTATACGGCCAGTATGTCTGGTCGTAGGTTGCCCAGTTTTTCCGAGAATTATTTCGTCGACTCGTTTGATCTCCGATCCTTATGGAACCTTCTTAACACTTGTTTATCACTTCAATTCCAATCTAAGGGATGTCACAACTCTTCCTTAGGGCATCATTTATACACCGTTAACTCAATACTCGTAATTCTTGTCCGTTACTCAACATATGACTCGCTTCCCTTAACAACTTTTTTTCCTTAACTCGAATGTCTTTGGAAATCTTAATTAGGATCATCAAATACTATTTCTTACTTGTTCAAACCTCGTATACATCATACCCCTCGCTCGTCTATTCACTGTACGCTGACGGGAAATTTTTTGAGGTGTAACACATACCCGACCATGAAGGTTCGGTGTTTCACATACTTGGCCCTACCGAGGCTCAGGGTCATACATACCTGGCCCTACCAAGGCTCAGGGTTATCCGTACCCAACTGCAGTGGTGCGCGCGCATTATATATATATATATATATATATATATATATATATATATATATATAAGCTCAGAGTTTCATAGTAGCCATACATAGGCACATATACATGAAAGCTCATAAGCATCCTTATCATCATTACTGTCATCATTCATTACATCTATCCCTAAAGAATTACTCATCGTATAAGGAATTTAGTACAATCATAACATATCGAGGATCATGAGCTTAGTAGCTTTTTAGAGATAGAATCATTGGAGGATACCATAGGCTCATAGAAGAATAGATATTTGGCCAAAGAACCATGCCTTATGAAAGAAGGGTTAGCCTTACATACCTTTCCGTTCAACTATTCTATCACTTGCACGTTCTCTTTCAATGCTCACGTTTCTACCTTCATTAGAGTTATACTATCATTAGAAAATCGACAGCTTAGCATACATGACTAAAGCTAGAGAAAATTGGAAAGCATCTCCTTTATTTATACTACTTTTTCCATATCATATATCAACTCCCAAACATCAATACTAACATTCACAACATCATAAGAATAGCCTTTATTCACCTACATTATCCTTACTTCTCAATTCACTTCCAATCATCCATATTCATGGTCATAACACACGATTACGTTCATTCATATACAACGTCTATCCCATGTTCTCAATATCATTTATAACATTATTATAATCATAACACATCAAGAATCATGACTCAATCCAACTATTACTCGAAAGTGACATTATTCCCACATTCATGACCCATTTTCTATTTCCTACTATAATCCAAGTGTTTCAACTTTTCAATACCTTAAATAACATGGAAATACCATAAAACTTACCTTAGATGGTGTAGGAATGAACCTTAGGTGGAAACACCTCACTTGAACAAAACCCTAGTTTCACCTTCACTTGAATTTCTTGTCTTGGATGAACTTTAATGGGTTTCTTACACTTGATTCACTTGGTTTGATGAAATTGAACACTAATATCTCTTGAATTCTTATGGGAAAATATGGAGAGATGTTCTAGAGAGAAGGGGTGTGAAGGGAAATGAAATGAAATGAAACTTGGTCCCTTATTAATAATACACACTTTAGTCCCGACCAGTTTCTACGGACCAACATACAGTCCGTATAAATTATACTGATCGTATGTCTGGTCGTAGATTTGGTCCAGTGAGGTGTGCCATTCTGGGCTGATTATACGGCCAAACATACAGCAAGTATAATTTATACGGCCAGTATGTTGGGCCGTATAATGCCCAGTTCTTCCGATCTCTTTCTCGTCGACTCGTTTGATCTCCAATCCTTATGGAACCTTCTTGATACTTTTTTATCACCTCACTAATAATCTAAGGGATGTTATAACTCTTCTCCAAAGCATCATTAAGTCATCATTAACTTGTTACTCGTAAATCCTTTCCGATACATATCGTATGCCTTGCCTTGTCTTGGTAAACTTTCTCGTCTATCATTGAATGACTTTGAAATCTTAATTAGGGTCATCAAATGTCATTCTTTACTTATTGAAATACCATATACTTTGTGCTCTTCGTTAGTCTATTCACTGTGCATCAACGAAAAAAATTTCGAGGTCTAATAAGTATCTTACTTGTTGACGTTTGATACGAGGATAGTGTTCTATTATGGCTTATTGTGTAGCCTTTTCATGATATTATGGTGTGCCCATGCGTGGTACTTGTGATTGTATTCATACATTACACACATTCTTATCCTTCATGATATACTGTTCATACATTGATGATACTTGAAGAAACATTGTTATGAGCTGGGCTCAGTTGGACGAGAGTGACGTGAGGACCGATGTCCGATGGTTATCCCAAAATTGAGGATGTGCGTAGAATTTTCCAAGGTTGTTGTCAAAATCGTGAGGTAGCAGTTGTCGAGGTTGTTGCCAGAACCGTGAGGTACATGGACTTCACGGGTCCCCCATGGGTTATGCTATCCAGATGTGATGTTCCATCATCGGAGTGCATATGTACACTATATATGCATTGCATACACATTTCATACATTATTGCATTGCATTGTACTATGGCTTCTATTGTGATATTCTTGTGATGTATTTGTGATATACGGATTGGGACTGAGTATTTGAGACTTGACACATATGGGTTTAGATGCTAAATATAGGTGATGATGTGTATTTGGATTTTCGCTCGTATTTGACTTATACCTTGTTGATTTACCTGTTTATCTTACTTTATTGCCTTTATATGTGTTAGCTAAACATAGTCGATCTATGATACCTACCAGTACTTGCTGTTTGTACTGACCTGCACTTGCTGCATTCTTTTATGAATCCAGAGTTCTAGCTGGGATCTACCTCTGCTTCTCATGGCTGATAGTGATACGAGAGTTCTTTGTTTAGAGTTTTACAGAGTGAGCACGAGAACATCCGCCGCCTTGAAGATTCTTCCTTTACCTTATGTCTTATTTGATATTCTGAGACGTATCCAAACTATTGATGTATTATTGTTTTTTCCAGACTTGTAGATTCTAGTTAGTTGCTCTTGTATGACTAGACAGATTTCTGGGGTGGTTTTGATGTATTTCCGCATATTCTATCTATTATTATCGTCAGACTTATGAAATTTTATCTCTTTCGCATATTTATTTATTATTTCAAGTTTTGGAGATTGTTAGGATAAGGGTTCGCCTATTGAGGTGGGAAAGGTAGGTGCCCCCGCGACCTAGTTAAATTGGGTCGTGACAGTAAAATCCATCTTCAGTTATTTCAACTTTTTGTACATCTTTTTCTGCTCATTTCACTAAATTCCCCGACTTTCGCCATAAGCACACTAAATACCAGCAACATGACAAAAACACATCAAATAACCAAACGTGCTTGAAAAACTAGTAAAACTCGCCGTCAGAAAGCATCAAATGTGCCAAAATTACGCGGCACATTAATACCCCCAACTTAAAGTCTTTGCTTGTCCTCAAGCAAGTAAAACAACACAAACGACTCAACTAAAACTTAGATACAACAAAGTAACAATGTCTACAATGGTTTTGACTCTGAACTACAGGCATGCATATTTCTCACAGTTAACCACCTCATTTTCATGATCAAAGATACGATATATAAATAAAGAATGCTAAAACTAACAATGAAGCCTCAATCTATGACATCATTTTATCGGAAATATCAATGAACTGACAATGCCGCCTTGGATGGTTTTTCGGCATTTCATATTTTTCAATCCTTATGCCATCACACAGACCAAAGAATGTCCCACACACATATACACAAAGAACAGGAACAAAGAAAAACGAGAAGAGAAAACACTCACACTCACAAAGAAGTTCATACACTACAAATACAAATGCCATATGCTTGCCCTTATTTTCAATGCCTTCAAGTTTGGACGGTTTGGTTGTGATCACACTGGACTTTGTCTCGGCTTATAATGTAGGCTTAAGGATGGATAGGATAGTTATTTAGGTATTAATAACTCACCCTCCTTGAACACTACACTTCTCTTTACGTTACTTGCCTTTCTTTTCTCCCTCTTTTTACTTCTTCGACTTTGATGTGGTTCGCAAACTAATGTATCTTAACTATCTTTTTGTGCCACGATATTCTAATTTTTCTCCCTTTTTTTTCATAAGTATTTACAGCAACTATATGACAACTACATCGAATCCTCAACTAAGTAACTCACACCACTCCCACATTAGGCGTTAGGCCTCTTTTTCACACATGTTTCACCACTAACTTAGGCCTTTAGCCTCTTTTTCTGTTATACTGCCAAGGAGGGAATGGATACGAAGTTGGAATCATTTCAAACAAGGGTATGGGTTTGTTATCAGCTAGTCAAGGAAAAAGTCAAAGGCTCAAAGGGGGAGACTATGGATTATATAGATGAACCGGTAAGGCATATCAAGCAAAGTGACTCATTTACCAAAGAAAGCCTAAGATCATCTCAGCAACCAAACTATCCTCAGAATTCAAGCATGACAAACCGGGCAAGTTCTAGATTGCATGTTATATCCCGCCTTTTTGCATAATCGGAAAATTCGGAATAATTGTGATTTATGAGAAAGGAGGCCATGTTTGAATTTTTCTTAGTATGTGTATGCCGGTTATGGAAGTTTGGATGCTAGAATATTGGAGAAGGCCTAAGGGCAAAATTGGAATTTCGGAAATTAGTTTCGGGAATTACAAAACGAGACTTTAACCCATTGGGCTCAAAAGAATAAAATGAAAATGAGGCCCAAATGGGAGAGGAGGTGGCCGGCCATGAATAGGCCCAAGCCACCAAAATAATGAATAATTCCCATGTGCCTATCATGTGACAATTAATTATGAGATATATATGCATGAGCCTCTCTAGAAGTTTCAAGAAAATCAAAGGAAAAATCAAGAAAAAGAGAAGAGAGGCAATCGGCTAGAGAGGAGAAGAGAAAAAAAAAAGAAGAAAGAAATTCTTGGAGCTTATTCTTGGTTCAAAAATCCGTCCCTTTTGGAATTACTACTAAGCTCAAGTCCCTCTCCAAGATGGTATAATTAGTTTGGCAAGGGAGTGGTTTTGGTGGCAAAAAGAATTTATTGGAAAAGGTAAGATTTCTATGCTTTTGTGTTATGAAATGAATTTGTATGTTATAATGGTTGGAATTGGATGAAGATTATGGAATTATGGTGTGGTTGCATGGGGTGCATGTGTGTGAAGAGTGTAGGCCGTGTATGTGTGTGTATGTATGGCCGTGTGTGTGTGCATGGTTGTGTATGAAATTGGTGTTGAATTTTGTGTTATATTTTAGTTGTGGTTATTGTAGAATATGAATTAAAAATGAAAGTTGAATGAATTGGATTGTTTTGGAAAAATTTGATGTTGGCCGTGTGGTGCTATATATGTAGGGGAATTGGTTAAATTTATTTGGTATGTTAATTGTGTTGTTATGGCATTGTGAAGTGAATCGAAGACCAATGGTTTTGTTGGAAGTTGGAAGTTTTGAACGAATTATGGTTTCGGTGGAATATTTGTATAATTTGTGAAATAATGTGAAATGTTCTTGAATTGTATTTAAATGGTCTTGAATGAGTAAATAAGTATGAAAATATTGATACTAGTTTGAAATGTGAAGTTAGTTTGGAAGTTGTTGCTTTATGAAGAAAGAAGGCTAATTATGTTAGTAAGCGGTTCTAATCGATAATTGTTGTTGTTGGTGTTGTTGTTGGCTTGTTGTTGGTTATTCTGAGCCGAGATAATTCTCGGGGCGTCATATTTATAGGGGAGGTGCTGCCGAAATTTCGGTAGCCAAATAAGAACCCAAGAGTGAAATGTTAACTTGCATGAATAGTAACTGGTAAAGATGACCATTTGCAGTTTTTGGACGAAACGGGAAGTGAGATTTGACAAGCGTAAGGCGCAATCCAGGTATGTAAAGCCTTGCCCTTTTATTCTTTGGCATGTTCTGAGCCTAACAGGCTTGACAGCGAGCCTTGACGACACTTTTGCTTCTCACAATTCGAGATTGAAATTAGCGCAAAATCCGTCAGTAAGATTGAACCAATTTCTTCAAAAATTGACCTATACGTATGTAACTTCCATAAATGGAGTCAAAACACCCTGAGATGATTATGAACAAATCCCTAAGGGTTATTATCCATAATTTATGTACTGTACTATGGTTGGGCCCGAGGTGGGCCCACAAAACCCTGATACTCCCGGTATGGCTCAAGTCGACCTATTTCTGTCTGTTTTTCGCAAGTAACTCTTAACTATGTTTCCGTCCGCTAACTAATGAGTATTATGACCATCTATCTGAATCTTGATATTAGTCCGATATCTGGAACGATTCTGGACACTCGTTCGCATATAACCTCGATTGCTCTAGTTTGATCGCTTCTCGAACTATTTCGGTTTATTAAGTCCGTTCGTCGGTCCGTATGCATATGGTTTCTCATTTGTCCGTTCGTGGATGCCTCAACGCTTCCTTCACCGCGCCCGGCAGTGTCTCGTAATTCGTGCACTTCCACCGCATTGTTCACCGCGTCCCTGATTGTGCGGGCCGGGGATATCAGATTCGATATGATCCGATTATGATCGATTATGTGATATTACGGAGATGGCGGCCGGGATGGCATTTGATTTGATCCGTCCGTCCACCGCGTCCCGTACTACGAGGGCCGGGTTCACATTACCGCGTCCCTACAGGGCCGGGATCCGTCTCGTATGTGATTGGGATTTAATATCCGGTAGGTATGTACGTATATGATTATGACTCCGCATGCATGATTCGTCGTTACGGCGCCGTACGTCCGATTCGGACCGATTCGTCCGACATACATTTGAGATCCGGATTCCCGTCCGAGAGTCCGTCCGTCACACTTCGTATCTCCGGTCCGCCTTTGTGCCTCCGTCGCACCGCAATTCCCGAACCGACATAATAAGATTACGTACGCACGCCCGTAAGTCCGACTCCGCTTATGATTACGTCCGTACACTCGTAAGTCCGACTCGCCTACGAATCCGATTCTGTCCGCTCTATTTCTGTATTTCCGTCTGCTATGATTTTACATATATGACTCTGATCTCGATTATGTATGTTATGTTTCCGCTTTACATACTCGGTACACTTTCGTACTGACCCCCTGTTCGTCGGGGGCTGTGTTACATGCCCACAGGTACAGACGCGCCGCACGGTACGCCGCCGGTTTAGGATATTGGCCTGCTGTTTGGAGAGCTCCCTTTGATCCGGAGCCGATACTTTTGGTATATATCTTTTGTCGTTCATATGTTCTGTATATATGATCATTTGGGTACGGCGGGGCCCCGTCCCGTCTTCTCGATTCCGTTCGTATGTTAGAGGCCTCGTAGACACGACCGTGGGTCGTGAGTTGTCACCGTTCGGTTAAGTGAGTACGAGTCTACAATCCGAGTATTTACTTCATTATGATAGCCCTAATGGCTTCGCGTACAGTTTGAGTATGCATATATATGTATATGTTCGCGCGATGTATTTTATATGTATGAATTTATGTAAGCCTAAGCGGGATTAGCTGTTGGTATGCCAGATCTGTCAGGTAGGTACGTATGGGTGTCCAGTTAGGGCACCAGTCGCGGCCCACGGGGTTGGGTCGTGACATTGCAAATGTAGTACATGAACACAAACTAACAACTCACACACACAATGGCATAAGGATATCTTTTGCTACTACCATTATAACCTCATAACAATCATGCATCATCCACAATACCCTAATATCCATGATGTCATTAAACGAATCAATCACGTCAATCACTAGCAGTTTCTAAGTATGCATCAAAATTTCAAGAGTTCTACAAATTTAAACCCAAATATATAAAACATGCCATAAGTTCAATATCACTACCATATAAGTCATTTTTACTCTGTTCTATCTAAGAAACAACTTAAACATGCCAGTTCAACAAAAATAAAAGCCCTCAGGAAAAGAACTCTGGCAAAGAAAAGCCGAGGGGATTCTTAAACACATATATACATTACAGTGAAATCAAGTAGCCCCACCCCTAACTGAAAAATCATGCATTTACCCCAAGGCATGTGAATAAGGAAAATAGAGGGTTAGGACTACCTGAGGCGCTCTAGGCGCACTGCTCATCCTGAGGTGTAGCCACCTCATCAGTACGGGCAGGTGTTGGATCAATTGTCGGATCAGTGGTGCTGCTAGGAGGACATGAATGACTCTGTGTGAGCGGGTCCTCCACGAGAAAGGTAGTAGTCGCCTCCACAGGTACCATAATACTGGGCCTCGTCTGCTCGACAGGGGGAGCTATGCTAGTGGATGCCTCCGTGAAATGGTAGTCAACAAGGGACTGCCGTGTTATCCTCTTCATCTGGCGGTTTTACGCCAGAATTTATGGTCCGTAAAGAATTTACTGATCGTAAATAGATGCGTAAAAATATAATAGTGATTGAATCAGTCGATCCCTAATTTACGCTTCCATTTACGAACCGTATAAACGAGACGGTCCGTAAATTCTGGCGTTAATTAAGAACAGTAAGACCCATTTTCTTTCCCAAAATCTACGCTTCCATCTACGGACCGTAAAAATTTTACGGGCTGTAGATTCTGGCGTAGATCATGAACAGTAAATTCATCTTTTGCTACTTCAATCTACACTTTTGTCTACAGTCCATAAATTTTTACAGGCCATAGAATGACTCGCATTGTTCTACAATTTTCTTCACTTCTGTCATCTCCTACCTTGGTGAATCCTACACGCAACAAAACATCAAAACAGTCTAAAAAGAATTTGCAGAATGTAAACATGGGTTGCCTCCAAGAAGCGCTTAGTTTAACATCGCGGCACGATGGTGTTACCACTCTACTCTGGATCAGAAGTGTAACCATGCTTTAGCCTGTGTCTGGCAACAATCATATCTCTATCAATGTACCAATGGTAGTGGTTCACCTTCTAGACATTCACTCTAAATGATCGAGTACCATCTCTGGATTTCAATTCCATTGAACCATTAGGTGAAACACTCACCATTTCGCATGTCCAGACCATCTGGATTTCAACTCGCCTTTGAAAGCAGCTTCAAATTTCGAGTTATACAAACAGAAAGAATCACCCTTCTGAAAGTCCCGGTTGAGGATCTTGACATCAGAGTAGTATTTCATCTTCTCCTTGTACAAGGTCGCACTTTCATAGGCATGGTACCGGAATCCATCTATCTCATTCATCTGAAACAACCTCAGCTTGGTTGCTTCTTCCTAGTCTATGTTCAACTTCTTTTGTGCCCACAAGGCTTTGTATTCAAGTTCGCCTGGCAGATGGCACACCTTGCCAAAAACTAGCCTATAAGGGGAAGTCCCAATGAGCATTTTAAATGTTGTTCTGTATGCCCAAGAGCATCATCAAGGTTTTGAGCCTAGCCAGTTCTATTTACATTGACCATCTTGGACAAGATAATCTTATCTCCCGATTGGAGACTTCCACCTGGCCACTAGTTTGAGGGTGATATGGAGTGGCCACCTGATGATCAACACCATACTTTACAAGCAGCCCTACAAATGCCTTGTTACAGAAGTGTGTCCCGCCATCACTAATAAGAGCCCATGGGTGCCGAATCCGGTGAAGATATTCTTCTTTAGAAATTGGATGACACTTTTCCCCTCATTGTTGGGTAAAGCCACTGTTTCTACCCACTTTGAAACATAATCAACAGCCACCAGAATGTATTTTATGCCACTAGAACTCACAAAAGTCCTCATAAAGTCAATACCCCAAGTATCAAAGAGTTCAACTTCCATCACGAAATTCATAGGCATCTCATGCCTCTTAGAAATCGCCCCTTGATGTTGGCATTGATCACGGGATTTCACTATCAAGTTTGCATCATGATAAAGCATCGGCCAGTAATACCCACATTCAAACACTTTAGCTGCAGCCCGATTTCCACTATGATGAACCCCGACAGGGGAGTCATGGCAGGCCTTCAAAATATTCATCACTTCCGACTCAGGAACACAATGCCAAATGATATTGTTAGCGCAAGTTCAGAACAAGTATGGCTAATCCCAATAGTACTGACTCAAGAACTTCTTCTTCTAATATGTCTTTATTTCATCTGGAATAAGACCCATCACCAAAAAGTTAGCGATATCTGCATACCATGGAGCCACCTTGGATGGCACCGCTAGAACTCTCTCATCTGGGAGTGCATTGTCTATATCATGCTCCTCTAGCAGTCTCCCAGCTTTTTCAAGCCGAGAGATGATCAGCAACCTCATTTTTAGACCTTTTGCGATCTTTCACCTCGAAGTTAAATTCTTGCAGCAAGAGGACCCATCTAATCAATCGTGGTTTAGCATCTTTCTTTGCCATCAGATACCTCAATGTTGTATGATTAATGTATACAACCACTTTGGACCCCAAGAGATAGGCCCCGAATTTCTCAAAAGAAAAGACTATAGCAAGCAGCTCTTGCTCAGTAATAGTATAATTTATCTGCACCACATTGAGCATTTTATGGGCATAGTAAATTGGGTGCATGATCTTATTATGCCTTTGACCAAGCACAACACCAATAGCAAAATCACTCGCATCACATATCAGCTCGAATGGTATTGACCAATCTAGTGAAACAATAATAGAAGCTGAAGTAAGACGCTCCTTTAACTCATCAAACTCCTTGAGGTATTTCTCATTAAAATCAAACTTAGCCTCTTTTTCAAGAAGCTTGCACATGGGGTTCGCAATCCTGGAGAAATCCTTAATAAAGCACTGATAGAAACCCGCATGCCCCAAGAAACTTCTGACTCCTATCACAGAGATGGGTGGAGAAAGCTTGGCAATGACATCAATTTTAGCTTGATCAACCTCAATCCCTTTTTCAGAGATTTATTGGCCAAGGATGATCCATTCCTTCACTATAAAATGGCATTTCTTCTAATTAAGCACCATATTAGTCTCCTCACATCCCTTCAGCACTCAACCCAAGTGATCAAGACATTCATCAAACGAATCACCCATAATTGAAAAATCATCCATGAATACCTCCAAGAAGTCCTCAACCATATCCGAGAAAATAGACATCATGCACCGCTGAAACCTAGTCGGTGCATTACAAAGATCAAACGGTATCCTGCTGAAAGCAAATGTCACATAAGGACAAGTGAGAGTAGTCTTCTCCTGGTCTTCAAGAGCAATATTAATTTGGTTATAGCCAGAATACCCATCTAGGAAGCAATAGTATGACCTTCCCGCCAGCCGATCAAGCATCTGATAAAGAAAAGGCATGGGGAAATGGTCCTTCCAAGTTGCAGAATTCAGCTTCTGATAATCCATACAGACACGTCACCCAATTACAGTTCTAGTTGGGATCAACTCGTTCTTAGCATTAGGCACCACTATGATACCTCCTTTCTTCGAAACACATTGAACTAGGCTCACCCATTTACTATCTGCAATAGGATAAACAACTCCAGCATCTAAACTCTTGATAATTTCTTTCTTGACCACCTCTCGCTTGGGTGGATTCAATCTCCTCTGATGTTAAACACTAGTTGTGCTATCCTCTTCGAGCTGAATTTTGTGCTCACAAATACCAGAAGGAATGCTTTGTATGTCAGCAATGGTACACCCAATCGCACGTCTATACTCTCTCAAAATCTCTAACAACCTCTTCATCTGCTCATCATTCAACAATGCAGACATAATCACTGGCAAAGTATTATCCAGACCCAGAAATTCATACCTCATATGTGAAGGAAGCTGCTTAAGCTCAAGTTTAGGCGGCTCTAAAATAGATGGCTTCACTGCAGGAGTCTTTCTGTTCTCAAGATCAAGATCCAGCTTTTTCGGTTGGTAAGAGTAGGAACCCAACCCAACAAGAGAATTAATAGTCTCCACATAATCTTCCATGTCATCAGCATCAAAGTTCACTAATATGGCTGTAGAGCCTCACCCAAACATTCTTCTTCCATTTTAAATTCAACAGCCTCATTAATAACATCAATGGCATCAATAACCGAAATGCTTTCGTAAGCACTCGATAGCTTCATTCCCTTACAAGCCTGAAAAGTCACCTCTTCATCATTAACATGAAACTTGATCTCGTTCTTCTCTAAATCCATAAGAGCCCTTCCCGTGGCAAGGAAAGTTCTCTCCAGAATAGTAGGAATATCTCGATCAACAACACAATCAAGAATTACGAAATCTGCCTGTAGAAGTAATTTGCCAACCCAAACAAGCACATTATTAACAACCCCAACTGGCCTCTTTATAAATCTATCAGCCATCTGTAGTCGCATGGTGGTAGGTCTAGGCATTCCCAAACCTGACTGCTTATAAATAGCAAGTCGCATGAGGTTAATGCTAGCCCCATTATCACATAAAGCACGAGCAAAATCATAGTGACCAATAGAACATGGAATAGTAAAGGCCTCTGGATCCTCTATCTTCTGAACACTGGTTGTAGATATGATAGAACTAACAAGATGAGTCAGACTCATAGTGTCATGCTTGATCGGTCTCTTCTTTGTCAACAGCTCCTTCAAATATTTTTCAAAACCCAACATCTCTCGAAAGGCATCAAGAAAAGGAATGTTCATCGATAGCTGCTTCAACTGATCATCGAACCTCTGACACTTAGCATCCTGAGTATTCTTCACTAACCTCTATGGAAAGGGAGGTGTAGATTTAAATAGTTGGGTCAAAGGGCGAAGCGCCCCTTTAACTATTGGTTTGCTAGTATCACTACTACCTTCATGCTTTTTAGAATTCTCCAGAATATCAACAACCTGCTTAGTAATAAGAACATCTATCTGGACCTCATCAATAATTGGTGGCGCATCAGATTTTGCCTCTTCTTCTTCAGCAACTGGCTCGAGATTGATCACCTTCTTCTCTAAACTTTGAAAGTAGTTTTCCACTTCGGGTGCTAATAGCATCACACCTCTCATAAGAATTACATCCATCACTCTTCGAATTTGAAATATTTTCACTAGGAAGTCCTCCCTTCTGTGGAGGGTGTTGTTCTCTGAAAATATCTCGCATCTGCAACTTGAGCTTCTGAATGGAATCAGTGTGAGATCCCATAATTTTAGTCAACCCCTTCAATGTTCTATCTACTTTATCTTAGTTGGCTAGCACGTTCTCAAGCATGCTCTCTAACTTAGAACTCCCTTACTCATTCGACTGACTTTTTAGTGGAATATAGGGATTGGAACTCCTATTTCCAAAGTTATTCTTATTATTGTAGCTACCCTGGTTCGAGCTACCATAGTTGTTGTTGTAATTACCTTGTCCCTGTTGAGGTCTCCATTGATTTTGATTTTGATTCTGATAGGCTTCTTGGCAGTTCTGCCTTTGGTAACCCCCTTGAGAGTTATTAACATAGTTAGCATCCTAATACTGCATAGGAGCTCTCTCTTCATATGGACTCTCTTGAACTTAGTACATTCCCTTGGGCATTCTTGGAACTTCTTCAACAACATTAACTTTCTTTGCTTCCTTTTCATCAAGTCTCTTGGTCAGTAAAGAAATATTAGTTGATATTTGAGCTAGAGTTTGTTGAGTCTCCTGATTCTTCACAATGTTATGGATCATTGGAGCTCTATAGGCTACACTGTTTGTACCTACCGAATTCCATGCTTGATTATGAGTAGTAATCTTATCAAGCAACTGAGTGATTTAGGCATATGTCTTGTCCGTAAAACACCCACCAGCCGTATTGTTTGCCACTGCTTGTGTCAATGGATCTAGCCCTCTATAGAACTTCTCCATCAATATATGTTTTGGAAAACCATAATTCGGAGACTTCTGCAAATATTCCTTGAATCTCTCCTAAGCTTTAAATAGTTGTTCCCCCGGAAGCTATTCGAAATCATATATCTTGTCAAGAATTTTTAGCTTTCTAGCTAGGGGGAAACCACTTCTTGAGAAAAATAGCAACCAGCTCTCCTCACGTGTGAATAGTGTTGTGGGGTAGCTTCTCAAACCAAACTCTTACTTCACTGGCTAAAGAGTATTTGAAAACTCTTAGTCAAATAGCATCATATGGAAAAACATTCTGCATATGTTGGGCGCACATACCCACAAAACTCTTCAAATATTGGTGAGGGTCATCATCGGTAGAGTTTCGAAAATATCCCTCAAGTTTGAGCAGTTGGTAGATAGTGGAGTCAATCTTGCAGTTTGCATTATTCACCCTAGGTAGAACAATAGCAGATGCATATTCCAGCTCGTCTAACATATCCGCAAAGACATTCTCAACCTCCACTTCCACTGGTGGGTCTTGCACTTACACATTCCTATTACCACCTGTTCCACGTCCTCCTCTGTTGCTCATGATCACCTAATTCACAGTAAACAAAAAATAAGGTGTGATGGAGTAAAAAAATACTTTAAGTAAAACACGAACTCTTTAGTAATTTCAAAACCCTATTCCCCAACAACGGCACCAAAATTTGATACGCTCAAATTACACCTATTAAATGATGTAAAGCGGACTATGTCAAATATAATAACCCAATAAAGTTGGGGTAAAATCCACCAAGGATTATGGTGTGAAAAGGTAGCGGTCTAGTTTCGTATTCCATTGAGTTTGTAGAAGATTGGTTGTTTACTAACTAATTGCTTTTGGTTGTAATAAATGGATAAAAGAAACCAAGGTTGTGTCCCCCATTGGATAAAATGTATGCAATGGTTATTGATCTTGATATACTTCTAATGAATCGTTGTAAGAATGCACTTAACCTCTAATTGAATCCCTAATATTTCCCAATAGTTAAGGACTATTTCTCTTTATGACTTTCCCAAATATAAAAGAGTTAATATGAAAGTACGGTTAATAAGTGCCAAGTAAATTCCTCTAATTCCTAGGTGAATATGTTAAATGAGGGTTAACGTCCCGAGTTATTGTTGCTTGTTCTTATCAAACCCTAATTTATCTTCCCAAATAAAATAAGGTTTATGGCTTAAGTTAATGTTTGCAAGCATCAACTAACAATCTAGAACAAAGAATAAGTAAACCCTAACAATCCATTATCAAATATCAATTTCAATTCCCAATCACATAACACCCATCCTAGGGTTCACAACCTTAGTAATTGATTTAGCTACTCATATTGGAGAAAGAACAACATAAGATAATAGAAATCATAATGCTTACAATTGATTGGAATTAGAATAAAATAATTGCAATTGTCTTGTTCTCCAAAAGCTTCAAAAACTATAAAGTATTCAATCCTAGAATAGTAGAACTGAAATCTGTCGCATAATCTTTTACAAAAACCCTACATCAAGTATTTATAATGGTCCAAGTCATGAAAAATAAGTTGACGAAAGTGCCCCGTAGGATCATTATACACTGTGGATATTACGGTCCATAAATCTCTTGCTCTTGTCTGTGAAATTGATTTCTGCTATCAAAATCTACGCCCATTCTTCACGGACTGTAAATGTTTTAGGGTCTGTAGATCTTGACCGGGAATTCAATCTTCAAAATTGGACTTGCTGTTGTTGATCTACTATGGGAATTTACAGAGCATAAATATTCTACGGTCCGTACTTTTCTGTCGTCAATTCTTTCTTCCCTGCAGTTGTTTCTGTAACTCATTTACGCCAACATTGGCGGACCATAAATAATATACGGACCGTCTTTTTCCCCCATAAAATTCCATCTTCAGGTACTTCCACTTTTTGCATATCTTTTTCTGCTCTTTTCACTAAATTCCTTGACTTTTGCCATAAGCACACTAAAAACATGCAACATGAAAAAAAAAAAAAAACACATCAAAAGACCCAAACTTGCTTGAAAAACAAATAAAACTCGCCGTCAAAAAGCATCAAATGTGCCTAAATTACACGGCACATCAAGTCTTTTATTCAGTTTTTCATACTCTTAAGCCCTAGCACGAAGGTTCTCTCCTCCCACCATTAAGATATACCGAGGTAAGCCTATTCCAAGTCTTTCAAGTAAATTCTAACATGTATCCATGATCTCTAAATAGAAAATCATTGTTCCTAACTTGGGGTTTTCAAGAAAACTATCACAAGGATTCAAGACTAAGGCTTTTGGACTTCTTGTCAAAGTTCAGACTTCCATACAAGTTTCGGAGCGTTGCAGGTATGTAGGGTTTCTATTGGGAACATCATTATTCTCTCCCACGCCACGTTCTTCTATGATAATACGAAATTTCACTAAAACTAGGGTTTCCATCCATGTTTATGATAACCCTAAGTGCATGTACCATGATATACCATGTTGTATTATTACTTCGTAGTATTCTTAATAGTCCACTTTTGGTTATCGAGAATCTATCCGTAATCCATCAAAATCTATACTTTGCATTCCATGGGTTCCTAAATGCAAGATATGAACATTTATGTTTATTTTCATGTACTTCTACATGCTTCCATGTTTTCATCCATGTTATACTATATATCTATCTTCATGTTATAATACAATCACGAATTATGTTTATGTAATTCATGGGCTACTAAGCCAATTATATCCATATTTATGTTTTGGGAGTTGCACAAATTACCGAGAAAGCTCCAACAACCTAATTTTAAAGGTAATTGGGATAATCACTTGCCTCTCATTGAATTTGCTTATAATAATAGCTACCGTGCTAGTATCAAGAAGGCACCGTTTGAAGCTCTATATGGGCAAAGGTGTAGATCACCCATTGGTTGGTTTGAAGTTGGTGAAGCAGAGTTGTTGGGACCAAATTTGGTCTATCAGGCTATAGAGAAAGTCAAGTTGATTCAAGAGTGTTTGATAACGGCTCAAAGTTTCTAATACAAATGTGCGGCATAGAGACTTAGATTTTCAAGTTAATGATTGGGTGATCTTAAAGGTTTCATCTATGAAAAGTGTGATAAGATTTGGAAACAAAGGGAAACTGAGTCCTAGATATATCGGACCTTATGAAATCATGCGAAGGGTTAGTCAAGTAGCTTATGAGCTTGAGTTGCCACAAGAGTTGTGCAATCAGTGCTTCATGTATCCATGTTTAGGAAGTATGTGGGGGACCCGTCGTTGGTTGTTCCGGCTGATACGATAACGGTTAAGGATGGACTAACCTATGAAAAAATCCCCGTAGTTATTCTTGATCATCAGGTTCGCAAGTTGAGAACTAAGGAAGTAGCCTCAGTAAAGGTCTTATGGATGAGTCAGAAAGTTGAAGAGGCTACATAGGAAGCCGAAGAGGACATGAAATCCAGATACCCTTATTTGTCTGAGGAACAAGCAGAAAATTTTCAAGGTAAATACCTTTCCAAAATCATGTGATGTCCCTTACGTATTCATGCCCATGTTTCATGCTCATGTTCACATTCGTGTATTCTCTACTCATGTCTCATGTCCCATTGTTCATGTTTTCACGAAACCATGTCATGATTAATTCAGTCTCCATTCATGTTTCCTTACGTGCCCGTATTCAACCCATGTCTAGTTACACTCCTAACCATGACCCTTCATAACCTTTCTAAAACCATGTCATGTCCCTTACGTATTCATGTCTTACGTTTCACGCTGACGTTCATGCATTCTCTACTCATGTATTATATCCAGTGTTTATGTTTTCACGAAACCATGTCATGATTAATTTAGTGTCCACTCATGTTTCCTCTGTCACGACCCATTTTAGTCTAGCTCATGCGGGCACATACCCTTCCTACCTCGGTAGGCGAACACTTAACTCAACATTCACAGTCAATAAAATAATAGCGGAAGAAGTAAAATGACATAAGTCTCACAATACGATATAATATAGATAAGTGCGGAAGTAAATAAATCCACCCTAATATCTGGTCTGGTCATACAAGAGCATCTAAATTCGAATACTAAGGTCTGAATAATAATACATAAAATGTCTCAAATCATGTCTTGAGTGAAAAGTAAGACATAAGCAATAGAAGAATCTTCGAGGTCAGCGGACACCATGCTCACCCTGGAAAACTCAAGTAGAAGCTGAGGAATCGATCAGCCAAGAGTCAGAGAAGTAGATTCGACCTGATAATGCAGCAAGTGCAGGTCAGTACAAATAACATTACAGGTAGGCATCACAGGCTGACTAAGCATAGTAAACACAATTCAGAAAATAACGCAGATAAATAAGTAAACCAATCACGCATGAAACACTATAATCGTAACCGAGTATCCGTCAACACCTATGTAAGTATCTAACCCCAATATAATAAGTACGAGTATATCTAATCACAAATAATCACCACAATAGAATCATCACAGTCCAATCATCAACAACACAATCGTCACAATACAGTCATCACGACATCTCACTCAAGTCATAATGCAATGCAGTGCAATAATGGTATGAATGTGATGCCATGCCATGCTATGCAAATGAGGTGTACACATGCACTTCGGACGAAAATATCGACGTCTCGGTAGCACAACCTAGTGTGACTCGCGAAGTCTAAGTGTCACCCGTCCCAAATCTTTGCTAAACAGACAGACGGGACCCTGGCGAATTGCTAATAGGGGGAGTCTCACCGACACCACCTTGGGGAATCCACGGAGCCCATGCACTAACAAATGATTCTGGAATAACATCGGAATTGGCCATGCAACAACGATGCCCGAATATAACCATCGGACTTCGGCCTCCTCACAATCACTCAAAAGAGTTATCAAATGTCAGTTTCATAAATCAACGATTCCGGAATTGAACCTCGGACATCGGCCTCCTTGCAATCACTCAGGTAAAAGAGTTTATCAAGTGTCAATTTCATATAAACAATGACTCCGGAATAGATCTTCAGACATCGGCCATTTTCACAATCACTCAAGTAAAAGAGTTTATCAAATATCAGTTTTGCTCAATCAACGATACTGGATCATCACCGGATATCGGCCATGCATGATAATTATAAGAGAATGCGTGCAATGCATATGTAAATCATCAACAAGCAAGATCAATATCACAAGTACCTCAACGAGGTACGCCAATAATGCATCACATCACAATACCAACAGTGGGTATGCCAACATATATAAATCAAGTTCCAACAGCAGATACGCCAATAATATATCAATAATCTCACGTACCAACAGTGGGTACGACAATAATCTATCAAAATAAAAATACCAACGACGGGTATGTCAGTCCTATCCGAATCAGGACAACAAGCGACATTCGTTATCTACCAACTACACATGGCATCAAGCCAACACAATTAAACAATCAAACATATATAACGGGGTGGCTAGTCCCAACACACATCAGGGCCTAACCTAAGGCAATATCCATCCCAACTTCACATTTGAAGGTTTACATGTTGTCTCCGACATCATAATCTAAATATGTGATTCACTATACTAAGTCTCACCAAAGGTAAATTGTAACCTACCTGGACTGCCGAACCGCAACACCAACAAGTCACTCTATCGCCTTGCCCTTCCTCTGAAGCTCAAAACCAAAGTAGTATAAGCATCATTGAATTCTATATTAGAAATCATGAAGAATGATACTAATATTGCTATGATATCAATTAGGTCCATTTTAACCCTAGAAATTGGGAAAAAGGGCCCCTAAGGGCGAAACGGGATATTCTCGAGTAAAATATCAAATTGAATCCTAGGTAATCATAACCCAATCATTAATTGTTGATTTAGCTCAAAAATTATCCCCAAATCTGATTTCTAGTAAAAACTCCCAAATTGGGTATGAACCCTAATTCTACAAATCCGAAATTCAACATTAAAAGTGAAAGATATATGATTACTAAGCTTAGATTCATCAAGTTTTATCATCAATATCATCAATTTATCATATAGGACCCTAAGAAAAAATCTCCCAAAACCCTTCTTCAAATTTCAACTCTAAGGGATTGTAAAAGGGAAGGGGTAAAAGGGAAGAGGGAATTCTAAGATAATTGTGATTAAGGAATAGTAAAGGATTGGACAAAGTTTTACCTCCAAGAATCTCCTCAATTTGTCTCCAAGAACAGCTTTCCTAAGCTCCAATATCGAGATATGATATAATGAGGGTCTAAAACTTATTTAAGTCACATTAACTGAAATATCACAACCCATGACTGCCACGGCGGAGGGAGTGACACTACAGCGGTGCCTCTACGGTGGCTGGGATACTGCCGCAGCGGTATGGCCACTATTACCCATCACCGCCCCAGCACTTATCACACCGCCACAGTAGTGCCGCTGGGGCAGCTCTGGTGCCGCCACTGCGGGCACCAGACACCAAATTTCTCGAATTTCTCTAAGTCTTCAATCAGATTTTCGGGTTATTCTTGAGGCCATCTGTGTTACACCTCGCATTTTTGCACATTTGAATATTCCGAGTTGGTGTCGGGAAGCTAAGGACAAGGTTAAAATTCTTTTTAGAATGCGTAAAGTTGTTTATTCATCCTTTGTATTGGAATGGGGCGTTAAGGATAAATTCGGAATAAGGAAGAATTGGAGGCCAAAAATTGGAAACAATTTCATGAAATGGCACAAGTGTATATATGGATGTGGGACCCATCATTTTTTTTTATGACTATATGATCATATGGACTAAGGCTTACTACATAAGTCATCTTTTAATTAAAAGAAAAAGGAAGAAAAATCTAGAGAGTTTGAGAAAAAAAAGGCCAACCGGCCATGTGCTATAATATATATATATATGTATATATGATGACTAAGTAAGATATTAAGTCATCATTTTCATTCAAGGAAAAATCAAGAAACTTGGAGAGAAAAGAAGAAAGAACAAGAGAGAGAGAGGCACGGCCACGAGGGCCCAGTGGCAAGCGCACCATGCGGTTGATCATGGAGAAATTATTTTCTCCTTGTCTCTCCACTAATTAGAAGACCCTCGTCGACGTGGAGTGGTTGTTGAAGGAAGAAAACCACCCGTTTTTATGGAGCTTGTGTTAGCGAGAATAAGGAAGAGGCATGGAAAGGTATGGTTCAATTCCTTCTTGCATGTTTATAAATGTTTTGGACGTGTGATTATGTATGGAAATGGGTGGAAATCATGAAAGATAGCATGTTTGTGTGGGTGTTGTGGTCTGGCCGAAGGGTGGCTGTTTTATGGAAGAAATGGACTAAATTTACTTAATATAATTTGGTTGTCGTATTGTGACTTCTACGATGTAAAAATGGAGTTTAATGACTTATGTTGAAGGTGTAATGTCGTGTGGACTGATTTGAAGTAAATATGATTTTGTTATGGTTTCTTGAATTTATGAAGACCATGTTGTAATGTATGGGATTGTGGATGTAGTTCATGAATTTGGAAGGTAAAAATGTGTCGTTGTTGTCCTTGTGAACTTGGAGGATTTCGGGTAGAGTTGTATAATGAATGGGCTGATTTGGACATTTTATGGATTGTCAGAAATGCTCTTAAATCATGTTTGAATAGGCTCGGATTAATAATTGAACGTACGATCAATAATGCGAGTTTGAATGCATGTAGCTTATTTGAAGGTGAGTGAAAGGAAGTTGAATGGAATATTGAAATGTTGTTAGAATAATTGTTTGTATTGTTGTTGGTTTGGCCGGGTTGAATTCCGGATTGTTGTTGATTGAAAATGGCCAAGTTGAACTTGGCGGGATGGAGTAGTTACTGAGGAAATGCTGCCGAAATTTCGGTAGGCAAGTGTATAAGATTCAATCACTAAAGGCTTCTAACAATTTGGTAAATGCGACCATTTGTAGATTTTTTGGCGGATTTGGAGCTCGAAATTGGAGAAGCGCAAGAAGCGGGAAAGGTATGTAAGGCTTCGCTTCTTTCTGGCATGTCTTAGACGTACTAAGTCGACCACGTGTCCGAGGATCATCCGCTTCTCTCGGAATCTAAAGGTTGAAAATAGTTACTATTCATTCAGTAGAATTGAATTAGAACTTGCATAAAATGTTGAAAAAACTTCTTGGACATCCAGAACTTACCCAAATAAGACTCGATTACTCTAAGACCCTCCCAAGTGACGCCATGAACTGTAATATACGTAAATTTGATACGCGCCTCGTTTGACTCGAGGTGGGCCCACTATTCCGGGAATTCCCTCCTATGGTTCCATATAGCTTACTTTTCATTCTATAATTTAAGGAAACTTTGGACCTCTTTTCGACTACTAAATAAGAATTGTTTTAATTAAACCCTTAACCCCAATGCATGATTTTTTCTTTTCTAAAAGTTTACAAATGTTTTCCAAAATATTCTTTTTCTTCAAAAACCGGTTTTACAATATTAAAAGTCTTAATGACTAAAGCAATGACTATGATTCTACGATGCCTATGCTCCTATGAACACTATGATCCCATGACGACTACGATCCTATGAAGACTGTGATCCTATGACTACTATGATTCTATGGTGACTATGATTCCCTGTTACCTATGATTCTACGATGTCAGCTATGCCATGTCTATAACCCGATATGCTATGACACGTTCTATGTTGATAGTCTCGCCTTATGATCATCGTCCCTTCAAGGTGAGACAAAGCGACCATGATTACTCCATAAAGCGATCGGAGGTTTCCGACCTTACGTCTCTCCGATAAGTACACGATTTTCTTGGGCTCCCTCGCATGCTATGATATATATATATATCTATGTATAAAAATGTATTTGGGAAAAGCGGGAAAAGAAGCGAGCGCTATAGGGCTCGGGTTATACTCACGGTGCATGTATCCGTACATTGACTTGATATCATCGGACGCGGGATGCCGGACGCGGGAATTATACTATGTGGGCGGCCGATATATTCGGTACTATGATATACTATGCTATGCTATGATACTATGATATACCATGCTATGCTATGATACTATGATATACTATGCTATGCTATGATACATTATGATATGATATAAATTCTATTTTCTATGCCTATGAAAAGAAATGTTTTGTTTTCAAAAGGAAAAACAAGTGCATGGCATCCGCCCCTATGGGGTCCTTATATGCACGGAGTTACTCGGTTATCCTACGATATGTTCTATGTTTCTATGCGGACACCACCGTCTCTACATACGAGTTATCCCTTTACCTCACGACATGGAATCTTGTTATTATTCATGCTTATATCTTTTACTATGTTGCTATGCTTACATACTCGGTACATTGTTCGTCTTGACCCCTCTTCGGGGGAAGCGCGTTTCATGCCGCGCGGTACACCGGATGATCATACGCTATTATAGACGATGTTCCAGCGGAGTTGGCATCTCCGTTTGCTGCGGAGGATTGCCGGGTCAAAGGCACTGTCTTTATGATATCATGTCCAAGTTAGAGACTTTGCAGACAGAGTCGTGGGTCCCAGGAGTCAGTTTGTACTACGATATAAGTTCTATATAGATGTATATTTTGATTGATTCGAAAGCAACAGAGGAATACTTCAGCAGCCTTGTTATGTATACTTGATGTAGAGTTTTAAGAAAAAAAAAAAAAAAAACTAGTGCGTAGAAAGAGTCAGTGGGTTCGCTCGGCTCCGGTGACGGGGTCGGGTGCCCATCACACCCTAATGAGTTCGGGGTGTGACAAAGTGGTATCGAGCGGGTCGGTCCCAAGGGTTGTGCAAAGTCGTGTCCCGTGGGGTAAGTCCTGTTTATGGATGTGAAGCGGCCACATTTATAAACGGGAGGTCGGGGCATTTAGGAATTGTTGACCTTCTTTCTGTCCTATGATCGTGCGATAGAGCCAAGACATAGGAAATGAGATTCCTTATATTAATCGTCGATTTCCGTAGGCGCCCAGTATCGGCGGAAAAAGGCGAATGATGATATGGAAAGTCAGAAAGGGTAAGGTTGGACTGATATACTTGTTCTGTTACGTGGAGCTGGGCGCCAGTCAGGAAATAGCTATACAAGCAGGCGGAAGATGGACATCAGGAAAAAAAAAAAGGGGCAAAACGGTCATTGTAGAAGAAGGGACGTATTACGAAAATATCTCGGAGGTTGTAAAGTTTTGATTGGCTTCAGATCGAGTGGTAAAGGCCATGTGAGAAAGTGGACGCAAAAATATCGGCGTTAAGGCACGGATTTCGGCAAAGTTTCGAGGTTAAGCGTGCTCGGGCGGGAGCAATTCCATGATGGGTGACCACTCGGGAAGTATGCCGAAATTCCATATATTGAGATCTAAGGGACAGACGAGAAGTTAAGAGTAACCTAAGGAAGACCAAAGTGTATGGAATGGCTAGAAACCTTAAGAGGTCGCGTGAGACGAGACAGACTGGCTCGGTAAGGAGAAAAAAAAAAAGGGGTGTATTACAGCCCTGGGAATTAGGATAGGCTTGAACAGTGTTTGGAAGTATCTTGTGGGTTAGTTGATAGTAATTATATACATGTATGAAGGCGTAGGATATCTCAAGTATGATTGTATCGGTGGACATGTGAGTCCCAGTAACCGAAGTTGCGGTATAAAAGGCATTAATTGAGTAAAGGTACCAAAGCTCGAGTGACAGCAAGAGTAAATGGTACGAGTGTTGCCAAGTAAGCTGTTATTATTCCACTGTAGATTGAGATTGGGAATGAGGATATGAGACGAAGTATAAATGGGTAATGTTTAAAGAGTTCGCACAAACTTTGAGTAGTGCGACGCCAGGGAATGGACGTATGGGAAAAGAAAGAATACGACAAAGAGAACGGTATTGGATAGCATAAGAGCTAGTATGGAGGATGGGAACAGCTTTGAAAAAGAGCTCCCCCGAGGTACTTATGCGACCCTGTAAGACTAGTTGAACATTCGAGGACGAATGTTCTAAAAGGGGGGAAGGATGTTACACCTCGCATTTTTGCACATTTGAATATTCCGAGTTGGTGTCGGGAAGCTAAGGACAAGGTTAAAATTCTTTTTAGAATGCGTAAAGTTGTTTATTCATCCTTTGTATTGGAATGGGGCGTTAAGGATAAATTCGGAATAAGGAAGAATTGGAGGCCAAAAATTGGAAACAATTTCATGAAATGGCACAAGTGTATATATGGATGTGGGACCCATCATTTTTTTTATGACTATATGATCATATGGACTAAGGCTTACCACATAAGTCATCTTTTAATTAAAAGAAAAAGGAAGAAAAATCTAGAGAGTTTGAGAAAAAAAGGCCAACCGGCCATGTGCTATAATATATATATATATATATATGTATATATGATGACTAAGTAAGATATTAAGTCATCATTTTCATTCAAGGAAAAATCAAGAAACTTGGAGAGAAAAGAAGAAAGAACAAGAGAGAGAGAGGCACGGCCACAAGGGGCCGAGCGCTCTATGCGATTGATCATGGAGAAATTATTTTCTCCTTGTCTCTCCACTAATTAGAAGACCCTCGTCGACGTGGAGTGGTTGTTGAAGGAAGAAAACCACCCGTTTTTATGGAGCTTGTGTTAGCCGAGAATAAGGAAGAGGCATGGAAAGGTATGGTTCAATTCCTTCTTGCATGTTTATAAATGTTTTGGACGTGTGATTATGTATGGAAATGGGTGGAAATCATGAAAGATAGCATGTTTGTGTGTGTGTTGTGGTACGGCGAAAGTGGGTGTTTTATGGAAGAAATGGACTAAATTTACTTAATATAATTTGGTTGTCGTATTGTGACTTCTACGATGTAAAAATGGAGTTTAATGACTTATGTTGAAGGTGTAATGTCGTGTGGACTGATTTGAAGTAAATATGATTTTGTTATGGTTTCTTGAATTTATGAAGACCATGTTGTAATGTATGGGATTGTGGATGTAGTTCATGAATTTGGAAGGTAAAAATGTGTCGTTGTTGTCCTTGTGAACTTGGAGGATTTCGGGTAGAGTTGTATAATGAATGGGCTGATTTGGACATTTTATGGATTGTCCGAAATGCTCTTAAATCATGTTTGAATAGGCTCGGATTAATAATTGAACGTACGATCAATAATGCGAGTTTGAATGCATGTAGCTTATTTGAAGGTGAGTGAAAGGAAGTTGAATGGAATATTGAAATGTTGTTAGAATAATTGTTTGTATTGTTGTTGGTTTGGCCGGGTTGAATTCCCGGATTGTTGTTGATTGAAAATGGCCAAGTTGAACTTGGCGGGATGGAGTAGTTACAAGGGAAATGCTGCCGAAATTTCGGTAGGCAAGTGTACCTTAAGATTCAATCACTAAAGGCTTCTAACCAAGATTTGGTAAATGCGACCATTTGTAGATTTTTGGCGGATTTGGAGCTCGAAATTGGAGAAGCATAGGAAGCGGAAAAGGTATGTAAGGCTTCACCCTTCTTTCTATGGCATGTCTTAGACGTACTAAGTCGACCACGTGTCCCGAGGATCATCCCTTCTCTCGGAATCTAAGGTTGAAAATAGTTACTATTCATTCAGTAGAATTGAATTAGAACTTGCATAAAATGTTGAAAAAACTTCTTGGACATCCGTAACTTACCCAAATAAGACTCGATTACTCTAAGACCCTCCCAAGTGACGCCATGAACTGTAATATACGTAAATTTGATACGCCGCCTCGTTTGACTCGAGGTGGGCCCACTATTCCCGAATTCCCTCCTATGGTTCCATATAGCTTACTTTCATTCTATAATTTAAGGAAACTTTGGACCTCTTTTCGACTACTAAATAAGAATTGTTTTAATTAAACCCTTAACCCCAATGCATGATTTTCTTTTCTAAAAGTTTACAAATGTTTTCCAAAATATTCTTTTTCTTCAAAAACCCAGTTTTACAATATTAAAAGTCTTAATGACTAAAGCAATAACCATGATTCTACGATGCCTATGATCCTATGAATACTATGATCCCATGACGACTACGATCCTATGAAGACCGTGATCCTATGACTACTATGATTCTGTGGTGACTATGATTCCCTGTTACCTATGATTCTACGATGTCAGCTATGCCATGTCTACAACCCGATATACTATGACACGTTCTATGTTGATAGTCTCGCCTTATGATCATCGTCCCTTCAAGGTGAGACAAAGCGACCATGATTACTCCATAAAGCGATCGGAGGGTTCCGACCTTACGTCACTCCGATAAGTACCTGACTTCTCTTGGGCTCCCCGCATGCTATGATATATATATATATATATGGATAAAAATGTATTTGGGGAAAAGCGGGAAAGGGCGTAGCGCTATAGGGCGGGCTATACTCGCGGTGCATGTATCCGTACTTGACTTGATATCATCCGGACGCGGGATGCCCGGACGCGGGAATTATACTATGTGGGCAGGCCGATATATTCGGTACTATGATATACTATGCTATGCTATGATACTATGATATACAATGCTATGCTATGATACTATGATATACTATGCTATGCTGTGATACTATGATATACAATGCTATGCTATGATACTATGATATACTATGCTATGCTATGATACATTATGATATGATATAAATTCTATTTTCTATGCCTATGAAAGGAAATGTTTTGTTTTCAAAAAGGAAAAACAAGCATGCATGGCATCCGCCCCTATGGGGTCCTTATATGCACAGGTTACTCGGTTATCCTACGATATGTTCTATGTTTCTATGCAGACACCGTCTCTATGTACAGGTTATCCCTTTACCTCACGACATGGAATCTTGTTATTATTGTACTTATATCTTTTACTATGTTGCTATGCCACACTTACATACTCGGTACATTGTTCGTACGTACCCCCTCTTCTTCGGGGGGCTGCGTTTCATGCCGCGCGGTACACCGGATGATCATACGCTATTATAGACGATGTTCCGGCGGAGTTGGCATCTCCGTTTGCTACGGAGGATTGCGGGTCAAAGGCCCTATGCTATGATATCATGTCCAAGTTAGAGACTTTGCAGACAGAGTCGTGGGTCCCAGGAGTCAGTTTGTACTACGATATAAGTTCTATATAGATGTATATTTTGATTGATTCGAAAGCAACAGAGGAATACTTCAGCAGCCTTGTTATGTATACTTGATGTAGAGTTTTAAGAAAAAAAAAAAAAAAAACTAGTGCGTGGAAAGAGTCAGTGGGTTCGCTTGGCTCCGGTGACGGGGTCGGGTGCCCATCACACCCTAATGAGTTCGGGGTGTGACAATCTGCTCACAACCCGACCACCTAAACCCATACAAAAATACGCTATGAACGCACTCGTGGTTTCAAAATTTCAAACGAAGGCCTCGTTGATTGAGTCAACCATTGGTACCTACTTCTCATTTCCCATCTAAAGTCTCAAGATGCTCCAAAATGCATTGGGAACTGAACCAATCATACATACAGGTTATAAACAATCATCCATACCTCTCGGAGTTTACGAAACTCCGAAAAAAGTTCGTTTGCCTAAAAGTCAACCTCGGGTCAAAAGTGAGTCAATCAATGCTCGAAAGTAGTGAAAGTGCCAAAAGAGCTATAACGACCAAACGGGTCGTTACATCAGATACCAATTGGTACATTGCTTGTCCTCGCGCAAGTAAAGAAAGAAAAGTAAGGAAATACCTAAATGCGCGCGAACAGCGGGGATATCGGCCACGCATGTCGGACTCGGTCTCCCAGTAGCCTCTTACATAGGGGGGTGCTTCCATTGGCACGCCCGCGGAAGCAATCTCCTTGGACCTCAACTTTTGAACCTGCCTATCCAAGATCACGATAGGCTCCTCCTCGTAAGTCAAATTCTCATCAAGCAATATAGAATCCCAACGGACAATATAGGTACCGTCGGCATGGTATTTCTTCAGCATCGAAATATAGAAGACCGGGTGAACTCTCACAAATCCTGGCGGCAATGCTAACTCATAAGCTACATCACCTATACAATCCACGATCTCAAACGGGCAAATGTATCTAGGGCTCAACTTTCCCCTCTTACCAAACCTCATAACACCCTTCATGGGTGAAACCTTCAATAGAACCTGATCACCAATAGCAAACTTCAAATCCCGAACCTTTCGGTCCGCATACATCTTCTGCCGACTTTGAGTCGCCACGAGTCTGGCCTGAATAACTCTCACTCTCTCAAGGGACTCCCTCAATAGAACCATGCACCCAGGTCGAGCCCCAAACCCATCGAACCAACCAATCGGAGACCTACACCTCCTACCGTATAAGGCCTTAAAAGGCGCCATATCAATACTCGAATGATAGTTGTTGTTGTATGCAAACTCCACCAAGGGAAAGTGATGATCCCAATGACCCCCAAAATCAATAACACACGCTCTCAACATGTCCTCGAGCACTTGAATGGTCCACTTGGACTGGCTATCGGTCTGGGGATGGAAAGCTATACTAAAGTCCAATCGGGTACCCAACTCATCATGAAATGCCCTCCAGAATCGGGAAGTGAAGATAGTACCCCGATCAGATATAACAGAAATAGGGATCCCATGTAATCTCACAATATCCCGAATGTACATCTTGGCTAACTTTTCGCGGTATAGAAACACGAGCCGGAACAAAGTGAGCGGACTTAGTCAATCGATCCACTATCACCCAAATAGAATCAAACTTGCCAAGGGTCTTCGGAACACTCGTGACAAAGTTCATAGAATCCCTCTCCCACTTTCACTGAATGGGCATCCTACGAAACACCCCGGCCGGTCGGCCGATGCTCATACTTTACCTGTTGACAATTTCCACACTTAGCCAAAAAATAAACTATATCCCTCTTCATACGGCACCACCAATAGTGCTGTCTGATCTGGTTATACAAGAGCATCTAAATCCGAATACTAAGGTCTGAATAATAATACATAAAATGTCTCAAATCATGTCTCAAGTGAAAAGTAATACATAAGCAATAGAAGAGTCTTCGAGGTCAGCGGACACCATGCTCACCCTGGAAAACTCAAGTAGAAGCTGAGAAATCGATCAGCCACGAGTCAGAGAAGTAGATCCGGCCTGATACTCTGCATTCATAAAAGAATGCGACAAGTGCGAGATCAAACAAACAATCTTGGTAGGCATCACAGGCTGACTAAGCATAGTTAAAACAATTCAGAAAATAATGCAGATAAACAAGTAAACCAATCACGTATGAAGCACTATAATCGTAACTGAGTATCCGTCAACACCTATGTAAGTATCTGACCCCAATATAATAAGTCTGAGTATATCTAATCCTGAAATAATCACCACAATAGAATCATCACAGTCCAATCATCAACAACACAATCGTCACAATACAGTCATCACGACATCTCACTCAAGCAATAATGCAATGCAGTGCAATAATGGTATGAATGTGACGCCATGCCATGCTATGCAAATAAGGTGTACACATGCACTCCGGATGGAAATATCGACGTCTCGGTAACACAACCGAGTGTGACTCGCGAAGTCTAAGTGTCACCCCTCCCGGATCTTTGCCAAACAGACAGACGGGACCCTAGCTAATTGCTCACAGGGGAAGTCTCACCGGCACCACCCTGGGGGACCCGCGGAGCCCATGCACTAACAAATGATTCTGGAATACCATCGGAATTGGCCATGCAACAACGATGCCCGAATATAACCATCGGACATCTGCCTCCTCACAATCACTCAAAAGAGTTGTCAAATATCAGTTTCATAAATCAATGATTCTGGAATTCAACCTCGGACATCGGCTTCCTCACAATCACTCAAGTAAAAGAGTTTATCAAGTGTCAATTTCATATAAACAACGATTCCGAAATGGATCTTCGGACATCGGCCTTTTTTGCAATCACTCAAGTAAAAGAGTTTATCAAATATCAGTTTCGCTCAATGAACGATACCGGATATCGGCCATGCATGATAATTATGAGAGAATGCGTGCAATGCATATGTCAATTATCAACAAGCAAGCTCAATATCACTAGTACCTCAACGGAGTACGCCAACAATGTATATCACAATACCAGCAGTAGGTATGCCAACATATATAAATCAAGTACCAACAGCGGATACGCCAATAATATATCAATAATCTCAAGTACCAACAGTGGGTACGCCAATAATGTATCAAAGTACAAATACCAACAACGGGTATGTGAATCTTATCCGAATTAGGACAACAAGCGACATTCATTAACTACCAACTACACATGGCATCAAGCCAATACAATTAAACAATCAAACACATATAGCGGGGTGGCTAGTCCAAATACACATCAGGGCCCAACCTAAGGAAATATCCATCTCAACTTCACACCCGAAGGTTCAAATGCTGTCTCCGACATCATAATCTAAATATGTGATTCACTATACTAAGTCTCACCAAAGGTAAACCATAACCTACTGGACTCGGCAGGCAACCGCAACACCAACAAGTCACCTATCGCCTTGCCCTTTCTCTGAAGCTCAGAACCAAAGTAATCTAAGCATAATCGAATTCTATATTAGAAATCATGAAGAATGATACTACTATTGCTATGATATCAATTAGGTCCATTTTAACCTAGAAATTAGGGAAACGTGCCCACAAGGGCGAAACGGGATATTCGCGGGTAAAATATCAAATTGAATCCTAGGTAATCATAACCCAATCATTAATTGTTGATTTAGCTCAAGAATTATCTCCAAATTTGATTTCTAGTAAAAACTCCCAAATTAGGTATGAACCCTAATTCTCCAAATCCAAAATTCAACGTTAAAAGTGATAGATCTATGATTACTAAGCTTAGATTCACCAAGTTGTATCATCAACATCATCAATTTATCACATAGGACCCGAAGGGAAAATCTCCCAAAACCCTTCTTCAAATTCCAACTCTAAGGGATTGTAAAAGAGAAGGGGGAATTCTAAGATGATTGTGATTAAGGAAGAGTAAAGGATTGGACAAAGTTTTACCTCAAGAATCTCCTCAGTTTGTCTCCAAGAATAGCTTTCCCAAGCTCCAATATCGAGATATGATATAATGAGGGTCTAAGACTTATTTAAGTCACATTAAATGAAATATCACTGCCCGTAACGGCCACGGCGGAGGGACTGCCGCTACAGCGGTGCCGCTACGGCGGCTGGGATGCCACTGCAGCGGTATGGCCTCTATTACCCATCACCGCCCCAGCGGTCATCACACCGCCACAACGGTGCTGCCGAGGTGGCTCTAGTGCCTCCATTGCGGGCACCAAATACCAGATTTTTCGAATTTCTCTAAGTCTTCAATCAGATTTCTAGATTATTTCTGAGGCCATCTGCTCACAACCTGACCACCTAAACCCATACAAAAATACGCTACGAACACACTCGTGGTCTCAAAATTTCAAACGAAGGCCTCATTGACTGAGTCAACCACCGGTGCCTACTTCTCATTTTCCATCCAAAGTCTCGAAATGCTCCAAAATGCATTGGGAACCGAACCAATCATACATACAGGTTCTAAACAATCATCCGGACCTCTCGAAGTTGAAGAAATTTTGAAAAAGGTTCGTTTGCCCAAAAGTCAACCTCGAGTCAAAATGAGTCAATCAATGCTCGAAAGTGGCGAAAGTGCCAAAAGAGCTATAACGACCAAACGGGTCGTTACATCCTCACATGCCCGTATTCAAGTCATGTACAGTTACACTCCTAACCATGACCCATCATTTGTGGATGAATAATCCCAAGGGGGAGATATTGTAACACCTCGTTGTGACGCCCCGAACCATGGCCTGGATGTAACACAGCACTCGGTGCCTTGCTGCGTGTGACCGGACGAACCACATGGCTAGCTAAATCAATATAGGGCATGAACTGATGCAGAATATAATATAAACATGCATGGTGAGAGTAAAGCATGGGATTAAATAATCATAAGTCTGAAAGTATATAATAAATGATGAGCCAATACCGGATATATGGCTCTGATTATCTGACATGACATAACTGAACTAGTCTAGTCTATTAAACCTCTGACATAAGTTTGACTGCTAAACTGTTTACCAGGACAAGGCCCCCGACATACCTTACTGCATAACTGAAATAAATATTAATAAGATAAAACCCCGAATGGAATGGGGCTCACCAATAGCTGATACGAGCAAAGTCCTAACGAGCTGATCCGTCGTCTTGTAAATCTGCATCATAAAATGCAGGCCCCCATGCAATAAAAGGGGACATCAGTACACTTGAATTGTACTGGTATGTAAAGCAACTGAATGAAATAATAGAACTAAAACTGTAAGCTGAACATGAATATGAGTATATATATATATAACAAAAGTAAAATATTTTAAGTGGGAGAGCCTTAGTAAAACCGACATGTAACCACCACGTAAGCACGTGGCGTCTGATCCCTGCCTGATCAGCTAAGCCATCTTGTACCTTGCCGGGGTATAAGGCATGAACATGACATGAATGGAACCAATAACCCACAATGGGTAAACATGAAGGAATCGCCCTAACTAGGCGGAGCGATCCTTATCCTACACTGGCATACGTAGTTTCAGGTTATCTGAGCCTTCTCGATAATTTATGCAACTCTCAAAACATGAACATGGATATAATTGCCTTAGCCTATGAATTATATAAAAATGATTGTAAATATGATTCGTGATTGTATTATAACATGAAGATAGATATATTGTATAACTTGTATGGAAACATGGAAGCATGTAGAAGTTCATGAAAATAGACATAAAAGTTCATATAAATTAGGGATCAATTCATGTCATGTTCCCCGGCAAGGTACAAGATAGATTAGGTGGTCGAGCAGAGATCAGATGCCACGTACTGACGCAGTGTTTACATGTCGGTTATACTAAGGCTCTTCCACTTAAATTTTTTTACTCATGTCATATATATATATATACACTCATGTTCAGCTTACAGTTTCAGTTGCAGTTGTGTTATTTCATGTGCCATGCCTATTTCATTCAGTTGATTTACCTACCAGCATAATTCAAGTGTACTGACGTCCACTTTTATTGCCTGGGGACCTGCATTTCATGATGCATATTTACAGGACGACGGATCAGCTCGTTAGGACTTGCTCGTATCAGCTATTGGTAAGCCCCAGTCTATTCGGGGTGTTATCTTTACTTTGCTTTCATGTTAGTTATGCAGTTAAGGTATGCCGGGGGCCATGTCCCGGTAAACAGTTTAGCAGTTAGACTCATGTCAGAGGTTTCATAGAATAGATCAGTTATGTCATGTCAGATGTTCAGAGTCGTATAGCCAGTATTTTCTCAGTATTTATTATATTTTCAGACTATTTTCGCATTATAATCTAAACAGTATTTTCAGTATTACTATGATGTCACATGTTTTATTCAGACTATCCATGTTTTAAAGTGTATTCTGCATCAGTTCATGCCCTATATTGATTCAGCAAGCCATGTGATTCACTCAGTCACATACAGCAAGGCACCAAGTGTCGTGTTACACCCAGGTCATGGTTCGGGGCGTGACAAAGCTAAATAAACTCGAATTTAGTTACCTTTGATTCAAAACAACTTAGCTTGAGCTTCGATTTGGGGCTTATTCTTCAGAAATTTGGGAGATTTAGGGTTCTTGAGCTTCAGGTCAGGTATGGAATGTAGGTGGGTGAAATTTTTTTTTACCTTTGGGATTCATTAATGGAGTTTTAATTGATTTTCCTTTCTTTTTTTTTTCTTTTTTTTTAAGTTTAATGCACATTAGATCAACTCCAACTCGCTAAAAAATGTCGACATCTACGTGCCTGGGTTTGGGTGTGCAAAGCGGTAAATTAATTCACTTTTAAAATGTTCAGGGGTGTAATAGGCCGCCTGTATGGTTTAAATGTAATATCGACATTTTGAATATAGTTTAAGGATCATTTTATATATTTTGCGTATAAAAATGGAACAGAAATGACTCAATGGAGTATTCTACATGGAGCACTGACAAAAGAGCACTTATGGTGTGGCATGCGGGACCCACATGAGATATCACATCATTAGGGATACTCTTGGCATTTAGTAAAAGGGGCTTGGTTCTTTTTGTCTTTAGGAATACATGTTTTTTAGGCTTACAAGTATAAGCGAGCAATGCATAAATATTTGTAAAATGACTATGATGCCCTTGGTCGTTCTACTTCTTCACTTTTCTATATATACTAGATGGCTAGAGCCCGTGAATGACAACACTGTGCAGAAGGAAAAACTAAAGTCATCTTTCTTTGTATACTTGAGGGTAGCAAATATAGATACATGAAATGTCTTAATATGTACGTTCTATTATGCTATCATGATTGAATCTATAGCATATTTAAGATTACAAATTTCAAAAGTCTTTTTTCTTTAAAAATATTATCCGCATGTAAATTGAAAAGTGTAAAAAAAACTCACATTTACATACAATGTTTTAATTAGTTATGTTTTTGACTTTTCAAATAAATTAAAGAATAAAATCTAAGAGTTAGAATGGGAGTGTTGACACCCAATTTTGTCCCTCCTTTATTCTAATTTATTTCTTCGGGCTTCTAAATTTATTGACGAGTTAAGTATTTTATTTTCACTACTATTTCTACTACTATTAATATCATTATTTTCATTTTTTCACTATTACTAGCATCACTTTATCACAAATTTCAAAAGGGTTCGTCGTCACTTTATTTTCGTTAAATTAATTATACTTTATCAAGTCCTTTATTTTCTACATATTAATCATAATTTATCATAGTATATATTGTACTAGTTATTAAATTAGAAGCCCAAAAAATGATTAAAATAAAGGAGGAAAGACCAGTGTTTTTCAGCCAAATTAATGGCCCAAACAACAAACATAATATGCTCCAACATTTTTAGCCCAAACGGCCATCAACCCACTAACATTATTTCAGACCAGCCCATTTGTCAACAGCCCACTACCCATTTAAGTTCGACCCGACCCGGCCCTTTCACAAAATATGAAATAGGTATTGTTCCCCTTCCCTTTCATCCGCGGCGACTCCCTCTCTCTTCACTCTCTCTCTCTCTCTCTACCCGACAAACTTAGCAAAATCACAGATCCCTTTCACGATCACAGGCCATGCATGGCCATTTTGGGGAAGGGATTTAATGGCTCTAAATCCTTCCCCATCCGGATTCAACCGTTGAAAGAGGGTAAATTTGTTTTCTTCCCCTCTTTTTCTGCTTTCATCTGAAAATCCTTAATGGGTTTTGTCCACTTATTGATTTCAAATACTCGCATGTGATTGGTTGTTCAAAGGTTTTGGAGGGATTTTTCCCTCCGTTCCTACTCACTTTACAACAAAAACGAGATTGAAACCTGGGGGTTTTGGGGGTTCTATAAAAGGAACCTCATCCTCAGTGTTGAAGAGAAAAAAAGAAAAAGGGTTTTGGAATCTGGGTTGGGTAACAAAAATTCCTAATCGAGGCTTTCATTCAAAACTTAGTCCCGTTTAATCAATAAATCAATTCTAAGTAGAGTTTCCAACAAGTCTAGTTTATTTTCTCCTGTTTTAAAACTTTCTTTTGCTTTGTGTGTTTGGGTGTGTTGAGGTTTGCACTCGAAAAGGATTCGAACGTCGTTCGCGTTCGAGCGTAGATTCGAGGCCCCGCACCCTGTTCACTGCACATGAAGAAGGTCAGAAATCCTCCTTCTCCCTCTGTATTAGTTCTGTTCTATGTAACTCATATAGTTAAGATTAGTTTAATTTAGTTTGATTCTGATTTGGCATGATAATTAGCTACTTTGCTAAGTATGTTTTACTAGTCCAGTTTGTTCGAGATGTAGGAGCTATATCATGTACTTAATCTGCCTTAATAGGATTATGTGTGTTAGCTTAGTTAGTTGTTAAGCATGTTGATTATAACCAGATGAATGATGCCCTCCATCTTGTTTAATAGTTAAACCTTTTTCGATATGTCTAGATTAGCTCGATCCGGCCAAGTCTTATATGATCATTTCACTCAGTTAAGTATGATTATGCATTAGTTAGCCTAGTTCTTCTTTGTTCAGAATGTTTATGTGTTTGGTTTAAATCTCGTTTGTTTTAAAATCTAACAAGGATCAATACTATGTTTTGTCTGTAATATGTGATGATAGGTGATTGTGTTAACGCTAATAGCTTCAAGTCGAATGTCCTTTAAGTGTACTGTCAAAAAGGGTAATTGTATGCCTGAAAATCTGAATTTTCGATCTTTGAAGCCACAATGAGTTTGTGTTTATAAGGATAATCAGTGAACTAGCAGCGAGGCTTGATTAATTTCTTTTGAAGTCCTCTTCTCTTTTCTTCCAACTGATTCGGCTCAAACTAATGCATGTTTCAGTTATATAATTTCCTAATATTTAATCAGTAGTTAGACAACTTTGCTCGATTGTTTTGCCTTGGCGCAGGCCCGCCTATAAGCACCTTTGATGTCGCTTGCATTAGCTAGTCCCTTTTATTTTAAAGTGAACAATTTGAATTAACCTCAAATTCTTGAATACATCATGCCATCCCTTAGGATCCGTTTTACCCGGAAGTAATAGTATGGTTAAGCTTCATTTTTGAAACGATTACAATTTAGTTCAACTAATCATTATGTTTGTTACAATTTGTTACTAATCGCCGATCTTTTATGATGTTGTCTCAAGCCCATTTTAAGCCTCAGATCTCTCTTTTGAATAAAAAGAAAAGTGGTAAGTTGGTGGAATAAAAGATCTGACCTGAGTTAGTAAATTATTTATATACCACTAATGCTTAGCATGATGCATGAACCTGTGATGGTGTAAGGTTAAAAGATGTCATTTATAGCTTTAGTTGAGTAGAATTACAAGCTATTGACATTTATGGTCTTTTGCTATAGTCATTATTGTTTTTCTTTGTTAATATAAAAAATGTTGAGCTGAAAATGTACTTGATGCGTTTTTTTTTTCTGGGAACTAGCTGAAAACTTCAAACATCAAATGCTACTTGTTTTCCTTTCTTTGTGGCTGTAAAATCCACTGGATGTTGTTTGAGTCTCAAAAATCCTTAGGGGTATCAATTCCTATCTTAAAACATGAGTTTCTCTTTCAGGGTAGTCCCATTTCTGTTCAAGTTTAATTAAAGAGTTGGAAATAGATAGTCAAGTTATTAAGTGCTTTCTTTCTTGTTTAGAAGAGCCCTTCAGACTCATTATGGGCCTGCTGTCCCTGATGTTTAAGCTATTTATAACCCGGATTGGGCTGTGTTATGTGAAATCCATGCTTATGTAGTTATACTAAATTCATCATAAGTGCGCGTTTAAGATTTTGATATCCTTTTGTAAATTTCCTTGTTACTAATCTTTATTTTTTTTATTTTTTTTCTCGCATGTACACCTCGGGAGTGAAATGGAGTCTTCGTAAAACTCTCACCACTGCTAGACCCGAAACCTGCATTCCTTTCTACCTCATACCTCTTTCGCAGAATCACTTAATTTTACACTGCATAAAACGGTGTTAAAACGCTGCAGTTTAAATTCGTTCCCAGTAGATGGGGATGGATTGTTGTTTTGTCATTTCCTTGTTAGTGCTTTCATTTGCTAAATTTATATTTATTTATTACTATTAATTTGTAGTGACCACTTAAGACTGCCTTAGTTGATCTCCAAACGGATAATTTATGTCAACATTTTTATATATGGTCTAAACTTATCTAAAGAGATCCTAAAATCAGCTTTAGAAAAGATACTTCTACCTCATGGTAGGCTTAACATTTAGAAACAAATGGTATTCGTATGAATTCTCCACAAAGGATAATATATAAATATATATATATATATATATATATATATATATATATATATATATATATATATATATATATATATAGGAAGAAAAGAAATACTTTCACATAACAGTAGTTACTTAGTCAATTTACTTATTACCCCCTTATTCCATTTGATCACTCAATAATTTTAATTAGTAAAACATTGATCAGTCTAATTATGAAGTAGTTTTAACATAAAGGTTTTTTTTGTAAAATTCGACTCTCCCATTTATTTTATTAATTAACCTAAGTCCGGTCGGATTAACCATTATTAATAGAATCTTAGAGGATGCCTAATACCTTCCCTCTAGGTTAGTTGAACCCTTGCTCAGATCTTTTGGTTTCGTAGATTTTAAATAAAATTAACTTTAGATAATTACTTTAATTACCTTGGGTGCCCTAATTCACCATAAATAATTAGGTGGCGACTCCTTAACTGTAATTAATCCTAGAATTACCCGGATGTTGTAAACTATTTTGACCCCGGTTAAAATAGGATATAACAGCTTGGCGACTCTGCTGGGGAATACTTAGGTTCTAACCATAACGGACTTAGTTTAAATAGGCTTTGTGTGCTTGTTTTAATTACTCTATTTGCTACTTGGCTTGTTTTTACATGCTATTAATTATTTGTTTGATATAAATTGTTTAATCGTTTGCTTTGATATAACTGTCATCCCGTATCACTTTTCTCCACATCTGAAAATTCACACTATCACACGTACACGCGAGGTGTGTTTTGCGCACCCGCAAATTTCTTTCAAAAACCCAAATTTTAGGAGAGTTGGCATATGCGCGGGGTGTCCGAATACCGGTGACCGCGTAGCCTTCTCACTCGAGTAGTCCGCTCGGGAACCTTGCGTCTAGTAAACCAACTCTTAGTCAACCTAGGATAGAGCTAAACGAACACCCGTTATTAGGAGCATACATTTCATGACCTAGGAGGTTTAATACCCTGGGTGTATTAAACCCATTAGATGACTTTACCCAAACGTCCAAGTGGGTTCACGACTCCAAGTGACACTAAATCATACTTATGTGCATGTTTGAAGGTAATTGTGCCTAAATATTGACTATTTGCTTTAATTAATTAAACTTTAGGAGGGAGGGAATGACTAACATTTCTGTGACAGGTATGAATCTACATTGGAGTATGTCCGTGATCCACAATCGACGAAGACCAGTGACATCACAAAATGGAGAGTCGTACATTTAGACGTAGGAAAATGTATTAGGAAATACTTTATGTTGTATCCATTTAATATGTAATAAATATTACATTTGTACTTTATTTTGGGAAATAGAATTTGTTTAATTAATCAAAAGCAATGGAATGACGTATTATGGCACACTTTACCCTTCAGACAAACGTTAGGCCTACCTCTGGCACAAAGAGGTCACATGCATATTAGGACGCGTCATTATGTCTGATTCGGCTGTATCTATTTCAACTGGTTTGGAAAACATCGTGATCTCTAACGATCCTCCCGAGACTTCTGGACATAGAAATATTATGCAACATGATGAACATATCGCCCGCTTGACTCAAGAGATTGAGGACCTACATGGCGAACTAAATCGGGTTAGGGACCTGACTAACTTATCCGTTACACTCCAAAGTCTACCTCCTGAACCCAGAACTGTCACACCCCAATTTTCGATAGGGCATGATAGGCACCCGACCCTTACTTAGGGCCGAGAGAACCCGCTAATCCTCGTGATACTCATAATCTTACTGGACTCTTAAATCATGAAACGAATGCATAACGTAAGCTTAAAATAAAAACATGCTTTTCGTCCTTCTCAAATCAAGTAAAAATCGTAATCATATGAAATCGTAACATAATGCATAAAGATACATCGGCTTACAAGGAGCCGCTTACAAGCATGATATGTTATATACGTGACTGCGTGCGCAAAGTCTCTAACATAACTCAAGATACCATCAATAGATACTCGACTCGGCGGACTCTGGGAGGAATTAGAGCTCGTCAATCCAGGTGGAACATCTTCTACTAGTATCCTTTACTCATTTGTATACACACGCGTGGCATGAAACGCGACCCCCGAAGAAATTCGGTACGGAATATGTGCGAGTATGTAAAGCATGAAATACGGTAAACGGGATCATGCTTGAAATAAGGAGAATAGAAGATCATAAGGCTTGCCTTTGAAACATGAATCATGTGTATCAATATCATATCCGACCCATTATGGACCGAGTGACACAAGTAAATAATCATCATGTACATATGCATGTATAACGTGTCCCGGCCTCTACGAGTGAGGGACTCGATAAATAAAATCATCATATGCATGTACATATAACGTGCCCGGCCTACAGTGAGGGATGCGGTGAATAAAGTCATCACATGCCATCCGGCCGCCATCCCCGTATCATCATATCATATAACGTGCCCCCGGCCCTCTAGTGAGGGACGCGGTGAATATCATCATATACATATAACGTGCCCCGGCCCTCTAGTGAGGGACGCGGTGAATAATGCAGTGGAGTTGTGCACGAATACATATCCTGGCCCGGGACGCAGTGAAAGAAGTAATAACAGCTCGCACGAGCAGAGTAGTGAGAAACCATATACATATAAATCAACTTTCAAGACTCAGAAGATAGGGAGACAAATCAACGCTTGAGTATCCGAATAATAGTCACACTTAGAACTCTTGAAATATCATTACGAAATAAGAACTCTTTATGCATCATTCATTATCCAAACATACAAAAGACCCGAGGGCAATAGCTCAACTATATTAAGAGTGCGAATATCAAAAAGTGAATAAGAATCGTAGACATGCTCGGATCTTAAGAGTAGAGTTACCCCAAGGCCCGTATCGTATCACACTTACATCTGGGGACATGCCAAAAGAAAGAAAGGATAAGCTTTACATACGGAAAACAAATTCTCGACTTTCGACCTATTTCTGTCTTGCAATTCGCTTAAGAATTATTCGTAGCCTCGTAATCTACACATAGAACCACCCATAACATCGTTAGGATTATCGTCATATGCTCGTCTTAAACACTTAATGAAAGTCCTTTTAAATTCTGTAGCGGTGTTGTAGCAGTGCTGTAGCAGTGCTGTATGCCGACTTAACTTATTATAAAAAGGGCCCAAAATCTCATTTTTCAGCATCAAAATGGTCCAAAATGTTCCAGAATTTTTAGCACACAAAAGGGCTCTTAATCTCACATAAAAGTGAAGATTTTGGGCAAAATTTCAAGCTACGGAATATCAATCGAGGTCCGGCCAACGCGTAGTCGCGAATATAATTTCGTGTGATGTTGGAGTGGCTTGGGAACAAGAAAATAGTGAAGAATTTGCTACCTTATAAAAATAAGGTATGAATTGTTGAATCTCTTTCTCTATCACTATGAATTAAGGAATAATTTCAAGAATAGTGGTTATGGTGTGTTGTGTTGATGTTGTTGATTTATGGTTTGAGGATTGAAGAGAAATTTGGATGAAAATACATATATTTGTCTTGTACGATGTTGAGGATGTTGTTATTGATGTTGTTAATATTAATTTCGACTTCTTTACGGAAATAAAGTTATTAATTAGTCGTATTCAAGTTGGTTGGTTGGGAAATTTAGAAAACGAGTGTGTGGGTTTGTTTATGGCGTACGTTGGTGTTGGAAATGATGTTATTACTATTGGTTTTGTTGTTGATGTTGTTGGTTGTTGAATTGGAATTTCGGGCTAGGCACATAAACGGAAATCTTTGCCCAAATTTCGACGAATTTAAAAGGACTTTCATTAAGTGTTTAAGACGAGCGTATGACGATAATCCTAACGATATTATGGGTGGTTCTATATGTAGATTACGAGGCTACGAATGGAATGCAGTGAGGGAGCCCGGAGCTATTGAATTATTTCATAACCCAAGGAGAAGAATAGGACTCTTGTTACATTTCGTATTTTGTACCCTCGGGTAAGTCAAGGCAAGTGACGCAAGTTGCTTATGGAAAATGTTAAGGTTGGAATATTAAGAAAGGCCAGGGGTAAAAAGGTAAATTCGCAAAACGACTCATGGAAATACGGAGAAAGGCTAGGGGCAAATTTGGAACTAAGGGAAATATTTTTCATGAAATAAGAGAAATTTGCTAGAATTTTCAAGAAAAGGGGCCACTTGGCCGTGGACTTGCAATATTTTGGCCAAATGAAATCAAGCCAAGCTTGGGGCAAAATGTTTAATTGTAATTGGAAGGGACTAATATATATATATATATGAGGGAAGATGATTAATTCATCTTATTTCTACAGAGTTTTCAAGAGACAAGAAAGCAAGAAAGAGAGGAGAAAAAAATATGGCCATTCGGCCTTGAAAGAAAAAAGAAACCGAAAAAAAAAAAAAAAAAAAAGGAGAATTCTCAACTTGTTCTTCATAGCCAAACAACCCCTTGAAGAGTTCTTAGAAAGGTGAGGTGACTTGTGGAGCAAGAAAAACACATATCCATACAAGTTGTTAAATTGAGTCAAGTGAAGAAGTGAGGAAAAAGGTAAGGTTTAATCCTTTTCTTATGTGTTATGGATGTTTGAGTATGTGGTGTGCATGAAAATGGATGAAATTCATGTGTTATGGAAGTGTGTGAGTGTGTGGCCGTGAGTGTGTGTATGTGTTGTGTGTTATGTTGTGTTGTGTTGTGTGTTGGTTGTTGTTGTAATGTATGGAAAATATAGAAGTTCATGAAAAATATGCATAGGGGGTGTGTTGGCCGAATGGTATAGATTATGGAAGGGTGTAGTGAATTGATTTTATTTAGAATGGAAATTGTTGTTAAGGTAGGTTCTATGATGTTAGAATAAAGATTTAATGGTTTGGAGGAATAAAAGTTGGGTTGTTGTGATTGAATTTGAAAGAAGGAGAAATGTTGTTGTTGTTTCATAAATTGGAAGATATGGGTAAGTAGTATATTGATGGTATTGTTGGAATATCATGTGAATTCAATTGTGTTGAGAATTTTGGATTGAATATGGAAATTAATGGAATTGTTGAAAATTGGATATATAGCTTGGAATGCTCTTGGTTTATGTTTGAATGACCTTAAATTAGTGTGTGAATATGAACATATTGATATTGGGTTGTAAGTGTAAAGTTGGGTTTGGAGTTGTTACATTATTTGGAAAATAAGACTATTTGCGCTAGAATGCGTTTTTAGACGATTGTTGATGTTGGTTATATTGTTGTTGGTATGGTTATTGTTGTTTTGGCCGAGTGTGAATCTCGGGGATGTTATACGTATAGGGGAGGTGCTGCCCAAATTTTGTTATAGACAAATATTGGTTAAGATTAACATTTGGTAATTGTGACCAAATTATAGATTTTGGCGAACTTGGAGCTTGAGTTTGGAGACGTGTGCAAAGCGAAAAAGGTATGTGAAGTCCACCTCTCCTTCCTTTGGCATGTCCTAGTTGTTATAAGTCGAAATCCGACCCTCGGGGAAAAGTCCTACCCCTCGGAAACGACACCCAAATTTGTTCCTTTTCGTTCAATAGAATTGAATCCATAACTTGTGCCTTAAGGTAAAGTAATATTCAAACGTCCGAAACCTTTGTAAACGAAATCGAAATGCCTTGAAATCTCCGTGGATGACCCAATAAGGACATAATGACCATGTTTTTTTATGTTCGTTACTCGAGTCTCGATGTACGTGCTTATCGGTTTCCATTACTTCTTTCATAGAAGCTTTATAATTTTATTTTATGTTTTCTCGTGGTGTTACTGTTCATTGATGGTCTCGCCTTATAATGATTGTTCCTTCAAGGTGGGACGAAGCGACTGTGATTATTCCATAAGGTAGTCGGGGGCTACCGACCTTACGTCACCCCGATAGACACATGACTTTCCTTGGGTTCTTATGCATGCTGCTTATATGATATGTACATGACATGTATATGATATGTATATGAAAATTGGGAGATTTGGGGAAGGGACACATGTTGCGCTATAGACGCATTGCCACCTGGTCAGCTGGCGTAATTCCATCCCGGACGCGGGATGCCCGGACGCGGGACACATGCGGGCGAGCCGACGTGTTTCGGCGCTATGACTTGTTCTATTTTCATATGTATATGACAAGAAATGTTTTGAAAAAATATATAATAAGCAAGCATGACATCCGCCTGAGAGGCACTTACAGGTACAGATTATCCTTTTATCTCGTTATATGATCTTCGGTTCCACATGTTGTTATTGCTCACATGTTACATGCTCCATTGTATTATTTTCATGGCTTACATACTCGGTACACTTGCTCGTGCGGACCCCTTTCTTCGGGGCTGCGTCTCGTGTAACGGGTAGACGAAGTTGATGGGTTCGACTCCTAGGAGCTTTTCATTTGTACATCGAGAGGCGCTCCAGTTGTTCCGGAGCTTCTGTTTTGGGTACTATTTTTGTGTATATATATGTAGACACGGCAAAGTCAGTTACTTGTAGTTACATGTATCTTGTTAGAGGCTCGTAGACAGATATGTACAGTCAGACGTTTCATAGCCTAGTTGTTCTTGTCGCCGTGTAATATGTCAGTACAGTTGACTACTTGTTTACATGTATGCTATTAACGACAGTGTTGAGGGAAAAAAAGCTAGTGTTCATACGGCCCACTTAGTGATAAGAATAAGACGAACGATACGGGGGTGCCCGGTACAAGTATCGGGTACTCGTCGCGGCCCCTAGTTGGGTCGTGACAACTCTTTACCAGTATCATAATAATTCTTAAGCGAATTGCAAGACAGGAAATAGGTCGAAAGTCGAGAATTTTTTTTCCAGGTATGTAAAGCTTATCCTTTCTTTCTTTTGGAATGTCCTTGATGTAAGTGTGATACGATACGGGCCTTGGGGTAACTCTACTCTTAAGATCCGAGCATGTCTACGATTCTTATTCACTTTTTGATATTCGCACTCTTAATATAGTTGAGTTATTTCCCTCGGGTCTTTTGTATGTTTGGATAATGAATGATGCATAAAGAGTTCTTATTCCTAAAGTGTTCTGTAATGTATAATGTCCCTAACTTTCATATACGGTCTCGGATTGCTTTGATATGTTCGCAAATGATTCTATAATGAATAATGCCCGTAACTTTCATAGGCGGGCTCGGATTGGCTTGATACATGTTTATGATCCCTGAGACGTTATGTGACATATTTCGTAGTGATATTTCAAGAGTTCTAAGTGTGACTATTATTCGGATACTCGAGCGTTGATTTGTCTCCCTATCTTTTGAGTCTTGAAAGTTGATTTATATGCATATGGTTTCTCACTACTCTGTTCATGCGAGTTGTTATTACTTCTTTCACTGCGTCCCGAGCCAGGGCATGTATTCGTGCACAACTCCACTGCATTATTCACCGCGTCCCTCACCAGAGGGCCGGGGCACGTTATATGTATATGATGATATTCACCGCGTCCCTCACTAGAGGGCCGGGGCACGTTATATGATATGATGATGATATGATGATACGGGGATGGCGGCCAGGATGGAAAATGATGACTTCATTCACCGCGTCCCTCACTAGAGGGCCGGGGCACGTTATATGTACATGCATATGATGATTTTATTTACCGAGTCCCTCACTAGAGGGCCGGGACACGTTATAAATGCATATGTACATGATGATTATTTACTTGTGTCACTCAGTCCCATAATGGGCTGAATATGATATTGATACACATGATTCATGTTTCAAAGGCAAGCCTTATGATCTTCTATTCTCCTTATTTCGCATATGATCCTGTTTACTGTATTTCATGCTTTACATACTCAGTACATATTCCGTACTGACCCCCTTTCTTCGAGGGCTGCGTTTCATGCCACGCAGGTGTATACAAATGAGTAAAGGATACTAGTAGAAGATGTTCCAGCTGGATTGGCGAGCTCTAATTCCTCCGGAGTGCTGCCGAGTCAGAGTATCTATGTGATGGTATCTTGAGTTATGTTAGAGACTTTGCAGACAGAGTCACGTATATAACACGTCAGTCTTGTAAGCGGCTCTGTAAGCCGATGTATCTTTATGCATTATGTTACAGATTTCATATGATTACAGATTTTACTTGATTTGAGAAGGACGAAAAGCATGTTTTTATTTTAAGCTTACGTTATGCATTCGTTTCATGATTTAAGAGTCCAGTAAGATTATGAGTATCACGAGGATTAGCGGGTTCGCTCGGCCCTAAGTAAGGGTCGGGTGCCCATCATGCCCTATCGGAAATTGGGGTGTGACAAGAACTATCGCACCAAATCCACCTCGTTTTCCATCACTTGAATCTCCAGTCCCTAAACACTTTCCTCCACAAAATAATGCACCCACCAACAACAACTTTCCTCCACCAAATCTATCATCCGTCTATACTCCTCTACAAAGTCAACCACCCGCCAACCCACCAAATCAATCACAAGTTCACACTCCTTATATTCCGTTACCTACCAACACTAATCCACCACCTACAACTACTCCTCTAAACCCACCAAACCAACTACCTACAAACACCGCTTATAACACACCACCTCCAGTCCAAAACACTCCCACTGTCCAAACTTATCCGACCCAGCATATACAAGGGGCACATTTTGCCACTCCTAACACGCAATATGTTCCTCCGGTATATGCAGCGGAAACACAAGCTTATACCAATCCAGTAACAGTCAGGTTCCAGCCCGAAGTAGATCAATACGAGGAAATGGAGAAAGAGGCAAAAGCAAGGGCAGACGATATGTTGCTAAAAGAGATCCACAGTCTCAAAGAAGCAATGAGAAACCTTCAAGTTGCTAGGGGAACTAAGAGTGTAGAATACGAGGATCCGTGCATTCACTCGATGTTGACTTACCTGTAGGCTACAAACCGCCAAAATTTGATACTTTCAATGGAACTGGCGATCCCCATACACACTTAAGGGCTTACTGCGACAAACTGGTTGGAGTAGGTAGAGATCAGAACATAAGGATGAAACTGTTCATAAGAAGCTTATCTGGTGAGGCTCTTACTTGGTATACCCAACAAGACGTCCGCAAGTGGCGTGGTTGGAGTGACATGGCCCAAGACTTTATGGACCGATTCAGTTTCAACACTGACATCACACCAGACAGAGTCTATATGACTAAGTTAACCAAGAAGTCAACTGAGTCGTTCCGTGAGTATGCACTTTACGTTGGAGGTCGAGCGACTAGGGTTCAACCCCCGATGAATGACAGAGAAATGATTGCTACTTTCATTGAATGCCGGCCGGCATATTTTATGAGAAAATGATAGGTATGATGGGACAGAAATTCACAGAAGTTGTCCGAATAGGAGAAGCCTTAGAAGAGGGCATCAAATCAGGAAAAATTCAGGATCTTACTACTTTGCAAACGAAAACAAGGCTATTCAATCGGTTACTATCGGTGGGACTAAAAAGAAGAAAGAGAGATCTCGTTGTGGTCATGAATGTCCAAGGACGTAAGCCAAGCCAAGCCACTACATACTTTAACCATCCGCAACCGCCTTTCTACCCTTACCATTACGTTGAACCTTACCAAACTCCACTATCTCCTTACTCTGTCTACAATACTCAAGCAAATTACTACCAACCCCGAGCACCTCCATATCAAAACCCACGTCCATATCAACCTGTTCAAGCTCCTACTTACCAAAATCGACCACATACCACATCCAAAGCCCGTCCAAACACTGACATCAAAAATACCCGTAATTACACTCGATTCGCTGAACCCTTGGCTCAATTGTTCGAAAGATTGAAAGCAGCAGGCGTGATACAACCGATTGAAGGGAAAATTCCCGATCCTATTCCAAGATGGTTTGATGGTTCCAAGCGCTGTGCTTACCATTCTGGAGTCGCTGGGCACGATACTGGAGATTGCTATGGTCTCAAAAACAAAATCGAAGCCTTGATTAAAGAAGGAGCGATCCAACTTACGGAGCTATTTGCCCCAATGTGGATAACCCTTTACCTACTCATGAAAATGCCAACGTGAACATGATCGGCGTTTGTTGAGAAAGATGGAGATGTGAAAGCCATCATGCCATCAACCTTTATCACTCCCGTGGAAACAGTCCAAAGACAAGCACCAACGAAGATTGCTACTACAACTACTTACAACACCGAGACACCGACTATCTGGGGTGCTGAACCAGGAGAAACTCTAAAGAATTGGACTTGTACTCCGTCCCTGGTTCGCCGGGAGTCTTGGTAGATTTGAACATGTAGTGAACTTTTGAGATGGCACAATTTAAAAATTGAGGCTTGAATTGTGCCCTAAAACTTTTGTTGTTTCGCCTCATCTTTTGGAAGCTTAAATTGCAAAACTATGAATGCATTTCTGATTTTTCCTTAGTCAGTTATTATTGTTATTTTCTACTTTATTTATAAAAACTGCCAACTCTATGACTGTGACATAAACAAATAGACAACATACGTCTCGAGAGAATAACAAAGAAATTAGAGGACAAGACAAGATGCCGCTTGGAAGAAATTTAAATAGCCAGTGGATAGCGACACAGGCGTGAAAGCTAGAAGAAATTCAAGGACGACATTAGGATCTAGTTTGCAACCTTTCCTTACGAACTACGCTGACCTGATTCCCATGGTGGGATACGTAGGCAGCCCACATAGGGTTCGGTTGCATTATAACAGAAAATAAAAAATCCTTATACAAGGAGAAACTACAAATGGCCTGATTCCCTCGGCGGGATTCATAGACTATCAACATACAGGTCAAACATATTTAGATAGAAAGCCAACAAATTTTTACCATTTACGTAACAGAACTACGCCGACCTGATTCCCTTGGTAGGATACGTAGGCAATCCATATCGGGTACGGTCCCTTTATTAGAAAATTTCAAACCACATTCTGTGTACCCTACGAACTACGTTCTGACCTGATTCCTTTGGCGGGATACGTAGGCAACCTATATAAGGTTCGGTCACACCACAACATAAGTTTAGTACACCCTGCTGAGCCAAAACTGGGGCATATTTTGAAAGATAGACAAGAGAAAGTTGGACATCGACAATATTAAGGCTACTAGACAGGAAATAGTATAGACAAATGACTTTGCAATTGTTTCAGAAGTGTCACAATTTGGAGTTGGCAGAAATATTTTACAACTTACATACATATATTTACATATATGTCTTTCCTTACATACATACATTTACATATATATTTCACAACTTATATAGTTACATTTCCTTATACATATACTTACATACCTAGCTTTCAAATGAAATACTTTCTTTCAATTGTTTCACTACTGTTCATCTACCGAGGCTTGAACGGAGATCACAAGATCCAAACAAACAACAAATGAAGTGCCCACAACGTCAAGCTTCGAGTCAACACGAATCAACTTCCCCCTCCCAAACTAAGAATTTTTCTTTGAGTGCAGGAACAAAAGGCTGCGAGACCAATAGTCAAGCCTATCAATCCTGGCCGAAAAGCATCACCTGGCTCACTATGGCCGTGCATTAAAAGCCAAACGGCTTTATTTCTAACTTTATCTTCAATCTTATTTTATCACAACAGCTTTATGACCTCATTAACAAGTATACCTGTTGTGTAGGTTGACAAGATTGAAGACGAAACGAAACAGGATTACGTGTCATTAATTTGGCCTATCGCAATACCATCAACGTTGTTAGCCAAACGGCTATGCACTTACTTTACTCTTCACTTTATCATTTTATTTTCTACTTTACCAACTTTATGACTTTATCCTGAACTTTACAGGAATTCACATTCTTATCATCTACTTTACCAACTTTGCGACTTTACCCTGAACCTTACAGAGTCTACATCATTTACTTTACTACTTTTAACCACTTTACCCGGACTTTACGCAAATTTTCATCAAATCTCCGAAAACAATAGGAGACAACATTCACTTTACTTACTTTAACAACCTTACCCCGGACTTTACGGGAATTTTCATCAAGTCTCCGAAGACAACCGGAGACATCATTTACTTTACCTACTTTAAATACTTTACCCCGGACTTTACGGGAGTTTACATTCACGTCATTTACTTTACCTACTTTACCTACTTTAACCCGGACTTTACGGGGATTCTCATCAAATCTCCGAAGACAATCGGAGACATCATTTACTTTACCTACTTTACCTACTTTAACCCGGACTTTACGGGGATTTTCATCAAATCTCCGAAGACAACATCATCCACTTTACCTACTTTATCTACTTTACCCTGGACTTTACGAGAATTTACATTCTCATCATTCACTCTACTTTAAATACTTTACCCCGGACTTTACGGGAATCATCCTTCACTTTATTTTAACGACTTTACCCCGGACTTTACGGGAATCTTCATCAAGTCTCCGAAGACAACCGGAGATATCATATGGCTATACAGCTTCATTTTCATAAGCCAGACGGCTGCACTCTTACTTCACTTTCTACTTCACCAATTACCTTATCATTCGTTTTAATAACTTTACCTTAATTTCACAGATATCATCAAGTCCCCGAAGACAACCGGAGGCATCACATGGCTACACAGCTTCATCTGCATAAGCCAAACAACATTATTTATCATCAAGTCTCGGAAGACAGCCGGAAACCTTATTACTATCATTAAGATCTCCAAATACAACTGGAGATATTATTGCATCCTCGGCATACACATCACATATTCATTTAAGTCCCTGAAGACAACCAGAGACAACATTTGGCCACACTGCTTCATTATAAGCCACACGGCTTCATCCTCACTTTCACACTTATATTTTATCATTTTTACATTCTTTATAAGTTTTACAGTTTCAACTTTATCCCAGATTTTATTACTGATTTTGACATGAATTTCAGTTTTGACAGAAAGTACAATCTACAGAGACACAGCACAACGTGAAACTTTATCTTACGCAGTGAACTGGGGCAAATTTGTTGAAGAGAAATATCAAACTCACGGATCTACTCTCGAACTCAACTCCGCCTGCGTCCACAAACACGTGATACGTAGGTTAATTTTTCTTTCATATCCATCGCTAAAACTCTACTCAAGCATCTCCTTTCACAATCTTATGTCCTTTCCTATATCCCAGTCTCACCATAATTCAATACTGGGGCAAAAAGCGTAACGTCAGTATCGACCCGCTTCTTTCGAACTGCATACAACTTGATTCTCACAAAACCCGAGACTTGTAGGCAACTCGAGATTGGGTCAGCCATAATCCTTTCCACCCCATAATATTTTCCACCAGCTCTCCTAACCTATATTTTCTCAAGTTCTTTCAAGTTCATATTTGTTGGTCGGAACAAAATTGGCTACTACGTTAACTTCTTCGCCCGAAAACTCTTACATCGTCTCCGGTCGAAGAGGGGCATCTATTGACACCCAATTTTATCCCTCCTTTATTCTAATTTATTTCTTCGAGCTTCTAAATTTAATGACGAGTTAAGTATTTTATTTTCACTACTATTTCTACTACTATTAATATCATCATTTTCATTTTTTCACTATTACTAGCATCACTTTATCACAAATTTCAAAAGGGTTCGTCGTCACTTTATTTTCGTTAAATTAATTATACTTTATCAATTCCTTTATTTTCTACATATTAATCATAATTTATCATAGTATATATGTACTAGTTATTAAATGAAGCCCAAAAAATGATTAAAATAAAGGAGGAAAGACCGGTGTTTTTCGACAAATTAATGGCCCAAACAACAAACATAATATGCTCCAACATTTTTAGCCCAAACGGCCATCAACCCACTAACATTATTTCGCACCAATTTCATTTGTCACGTACCCGCTCACACCTATTTAAGTTCGACCGACCGGTCCTTTCACAAAAATATGAAATAGGTAGGGTTCCCCTTCCCTTTCATCCGCGGCGACTCCCTCTCTCTTCACTCTCTCTCTCTCTCTCTACCCGACAAACTTAGCAAAATCACAGATCCCTTTCACGATCACAGGCCATGCATGGCCATTTTGGGGAAGGGATTTAATGGCTCGTCCTTCCCCCATCCGGATTCAACCGTTGAAAGAGGGTAAATTTGTTTTCTTCCCCTCTTTTTCTGCTTTCATCTGAAAATCCTTAATGGGTTTTGTCCACTTATTGATTTCAAATACTCGCATGTGATTGGTTGTTCAAAGGTTTTGGAGGGATTTTTCCCTCCATTCCTACTCACTTTACAACAAAAACGAGATTGAAACCTGGGGGTTTTGGGGGTTCTATAAAAGGAACCTCATCCTCAGTATTGAAGAAAAAAAAGAAAAAGGGTTTTGGAATCTGGGTTGGGTAACAAAAATTACTAATCGAGGCTTTCTTCAAAGCTTAGTCCCGTTTAATCAATAAATCAATTTCAAGTAGAGTTTCCAACAAGTCCAGTTTATTTTCTCCTGTTTTAAAACTTTCTTTTGCTTTGTGTGTTTGGGTGTGTTGAGGTTTGCACCCGAAAAGGATTCGAACGTCGTTCACGTTCGAGCGTAGATCCGAGGCCCCCACCTCATTCACCGCATACGAAGAAGGTCGGAAATCCTCCTTCTCCCTCTCGTATTAGTTCTCCGTCTCTATGTAACTCATATAGTTAAGATTAGTTTAATTTAGTTTGATTCGATTTGGCATGATAATTAGCTACTTTGCTAAGTATGTTTTAC
>NC_081350.1:49645330-49764566 GCF_029784015.1 Lycium ferocissimum | reverse complement strand
ATCGGTTTCGGTTAAGATGAACCTTTGAAACGCTTATCTATAGCATGAGTCGCTATATCGTGTTTTAGAAGTGAACTACCCTTTCATGGAACCCGAATGATTGAATTTTGTTATAGTGGCATTGCTTCAGCTGCTTTAGTCATGGTTACCTACCATTGCGGCTCTTTTGCTAGTGGGCTTGTTCTGCTTCTTCTTGGTAGGCTGCTTCTGCCATTTGCTCTTGCGGCTCTTCTTCTGCTATTTTTGAAATTGGTAGCTACAACTTCTTTAACATTTCTTGATGTTCTTCTTCTGCCTACTTGATGCTATCTTCAGTTTCATTCTTCTTGGTTGCTACTTCTTCTTCTTGGTGTTTCTTCTTCTGTTCTTGATTCTTCTTCTGCTGTGATGCAGTATTTCTTCTTGTGGCTCTGTCTTGCTGCTGCTGCTGAGTAGATTTCTTCTTTCTGTCTTCTTCTTCTTGCTTGGCTATTTCTTAAGTATTGAAGTAGTGCTTTGTTGATCTTCTTCTTGTATTCTAATTTCTTCTTGTTGAACATGAATCATTTAGTAACGGGTGGCTATTGCTTAACCAATGCCAAAAAACCGAATTAGAAAACCGAAACCGAACCGAACCAAACTTCAAAACACCGTACCGAACCGAACTAATTCGGTGCGGTGTTCGGTTTCCACTTTAAAAAAACCGAAACCGAAATATCGAACCGAACTTTGAAAAAACCGAACCGAACAACCGAACGCCCACCCCTACCGACTAATACGATTCGTGTCACGTATGGCTCATTCAGGGGAAGCGCTCTCTTCCAAGAATTTTTTCCATACCCAGGCTCGAACCCAAGAACCCTGGTTAAGGGAGGAGCAGCCTTTCATACCCAGGCTCGAACCCAAGAACCCTGGTTAAGGGGCTTGACAACCCGATCAGATGTATTTTTTTTCATTTTACTTTCTTCTCTCGATCTTATCTATTAACTAAGAAATAGTCAATTATTCGCTAGATATTCTTGCTTCTTGTTGCTCTCTCGATTCATCCTTTTTAATTTGTTACTTATTATAAATTTTTACATGTAAGCATTTCATTTACTTTATATTTGTATTGTGAAATTAGAGCATTTCTGAATTTTTTTTCACTCACATGTGGGCATTTCTTTTACGTTATATTTATACTTTAATGAACTCATATGTGTTTAAAAAGATTTGTACTAAAATAATTTTCAGATAGGTTTAAAAATTATTAAATGATTCCGATATGTTGAAATGAAAACAGTGTTATCAGTCAAGATTCGATTATGTTTAAAATTTCTTGTTTGCTTAACTAAAATTAATCTTTTAAATACAAAATAAGTTTGAAGTAGGGCAGAATTAGAGTGTTAGTTACAGATTTGGTCGGATTCGGTAGCGCTTTGGTTCAAATTTTGTATTTGTCTTAAAAGTTCATTAAATATGTATAGATTATTAATTCTGAACTAAATATCTTTAAAAATTAGGATTCAGAACTCATAAACCTAATTCTTCGTAGCTGATTTGAGGTAAATAATTTCATCAAAATGGAAATTAAGATATTAAAGTAGAGAAATGAAAGTTTTGCTTTTATATATTGAAAATATATTTATTTGAAATTTAATTATTACTAACATAAATTATATATTTTTTTAAAATATCTACTTTTATATCATGAGTTTGGGCTTGGGCCTTATGAAACTAGTTATTAAGGATATGTCGATATTTTTGCCGAGTTTTTTTTTTTTTTTTTGGCTGTTCATAATTCAAGACAATTCGAATTCATCAAGAAGAATTAAAATATATTGATAATTCAAGGCAATTCCAATACGTCAAGAAGGATTAAAATACATTCATAATTCAAGACAATCTTCAACCACGAGAGGCTCTTCCGCTATGAGATGTTCTTCCACTATGAGATGTACTTACACCACCACGGACCCGTTGGTTACACAAACGCTTATCATGGCCAAACTCCTTACACGTCGAGCACTTTCGAGAGTATGTCCTATCTGGTATATCCATTTGATTGGGAATTCAAGTTCGTGCGTTAACATGCATTTTACGAATATACTTCCTGTTAGCAATCATTGAAAATGGCTTGTTTGGCCAATAAGATTGATCACCTAGTGGGTAGAAACCTACGGCATATGCTTTAAGATAACTTTTGACGTTGTATTCGGATGCCACATAAGTGGATACCGTTTTTCCCATTGCTTCGAAACACTTGATGGCATGAGAACACGGCATATGGTATGATTGCCACTTACCACAACTACACGTTCTCATTCTCTCTTAAACGGTATGAAGGTTTCTTCCCCGTCGCTTGTAATAACCTGTCCGGACTTCATACACACGTTCAGCATAGTTATACTCTTCCATCCCTGTAGCTCACATTTTTTCCTATGGTGCGCGAACATTTGTGCAGGTTTTGGCATCAATTTCCCATTATCTGCTAATATGGCTTTGGCATGTCCTGTTCTAGTGGCTAACCGCTCCACATCTTTCTTGAAAGTCATTCTCACCATTGCAGTAACGACCAGTCCCCTAGCAGATTTTAGAAAACCATTGAATGACTCCGAGCTGTTTGTTGTTAGCATGCCCCATCTCCTACCTCCATCCGCATGTAATGTCCATTTCTCAACCTCGATATCCTTCAACCAATTATATGCTATTGGATTCACTGCCTTGATCATCTCCATCCGCATAAGTTTTTTTTTTTCTTGATGCTCTGTTGCAGCCACCCACATCAATTTGTTTAGTGTGCTATTTCTAAATTTTCTTTGGAAATATGTCTTTATGTGCCTTAAACAAAAGCGATGGTAAGCAAAGGGAGGCTGCCACTCCGTCACATTAAACATATTGCTTAATATGCCTTGATGTCGATCAGCTAGCACGCATATGCCCATAGGATCCTTAATAACATATCGCCTCAAATATGTCAAAAACATCCCCCATGTCTCGTTGCTCTCGTTAGCGGAAATGGCGAAAGCAAGAGGGAATATCGACCTATTGGCATCCATCTCTAATGAAATCAGTAGCTTGATGTCGTATATCCCTCTACACATGCGTGCCATCTATGGATATGACTGGCCAGCAATGAGCAAAACCATCAATACATGGTTTGAATGTCCAAAACACAAAATTGAAAATATTCCGACAACGAGCTTCCACTCTACAATAGTATCAGGATTGAATTTCTGTAGATGCCGCCATACCTCGGCAAGCTGCTATTTGGAAAAGAGCCTTCCCATGTACCATAAATCATCTCAAAAGCCCGACTATGCCCGAGATATCCCTTTCTCTTGCTTATCGTTTTATGATATGTTTCCTTAAAGTTTCCAATGCAATCTTTGATGGGATACCTGGAAAAGTTTAAACAAACAACATTTAGCAATGATATGATAATTTAATTGATGTCAAAATTATAATGAACTTGGCCGGATAGCGTACCTTGGGGGTTTCGGCAACATGAACAAGTAACACTTGAGCAATCATATTTGTATCTAGATTAAAATGATCTGCTTGATTCTCTCCCATATCACAAGTGTGACTTGGGTAGAATTTTGTGATAATCCACAGACTATCATGCTTAACAATACCACAAATCATCCATTGACAAACTTGATACCGTCGTCAGCAAACCAGTCTCAATAGCTTTCGGGTTGAATCATCAACCCTAAACTCCCTCATTCCCTAGTAGCTATAAATTTTGACGGCCCTTTGCAATGCCTTTTTGGATTCGAACATCATGCCTTTTTCAAGGTGAACAACATTATTTACAAGATCGACCGGTTTCTTCCACATTTTATAGAGAAGGCAAGACGACCTTGAAGAGTGTCAAGATATGGAATCACGTCAAAATGCCACTGAATAGGGCTTTCGGCCATCGGTTCTTGTTGGTGAGTTGGGCTTCCGGTCATCGGTTCTTGCTGGTTTAGCCGAATTTGCATCATTTCTACTAATTGTAGTTGCTGCATATAAGGATTAACATCAACTTCATCATCATCATCATCGACTCCTCTGCATTCGATATATCATCGCTATCACTCGATGATGTTTCTATATAATTAGGATAATCATCACCATATAGCAAAGGCCTCTTCCTACACGAAAAATAAGAAATATATTTTAAATACCAAAATCAAAATATATATGAATTATTTAATATCAAGGTGATGAACCTACCGATAGTGTTCAATATTGTCAGGGTTTGAAGAAAGATCAACTGCACTAAAATCAACATTTGGTGCCATTGGCTAGTTTTGTGTGTAATTTTCACTATAGAGACAGTTCAAGTACGGTAAATACTAAACATCAAAAAATATATATTATTTAATTAATAAAAATTATACCTACCGAAAATAATCAGTTGCACCAAACTGAGGGGATTGCCCAAAATTACTCATATTAGGTGTGTAACTCCTAAAAAGACACAAAAAAGCATTACTATTACCATACATATAATAAAATAAAGGTTTAATGCATATGCGGCCCCCTAAACTTGTCTTTTTTTTTCATTTTGACACCTCAACTAAGTGTTGTTCCTATTGAACTCCTGAACTCATCCTGAAGTGTGTCTATCAAACACAGTCCGACTTACATAGAATTCCATCTTCAATGTAGCAATATGCTTATATATATTCTCATTTAATTATGTCATATTTAGCTAAGATTAGCAACAATTGAGAGGGAAAAAAATAGAGTAGCTCATAATTAAGCAGGCAGTGGAAAAACAGAACCAGCAGAAACCGACGCATCCATGACCTAATGTATTGCTTACCACATGTCTAAAATATTACTCCACCTTCATTTCCCCAATTTAATTTCTGCTTCTAATAAAAACAGATTTGGGGAGTTTGATAGATACACTTGAGAACGAGTTCAGGGTTCAATAGGAACAACACTTAGTTGAGGTGCCAAAATAGAAAAGAGTGTCAAGTTTAGGGGGCTGCATATGCATTAAGCCTAAAATAAACATGTGCTACTACACAAAATTATAATTTAAAAATAGATATTTACCAATTTTCACCGTAATTTCGATTAAATTGCTGGCTTAGAGTTTCCACCAGCACTTGACCACTCAAAATGTCTCCATAAGAACTCAAGTCCGTATAACTGTTACCATGAGTAGGCTGGACTTGAGGGACTTCTACGATGACTATGATGCACCCTTTCAACATACATTTCAAGAACATTGATGTTGACGAAGCCCCTATATTCTTCCGGCGCCATCAAATAGTTCCTCAAAGAGTCATCATCATCGATAGTCCACTCACCATAAAGAACTAAACCTTGGGGTATCTGCCTACTACAGATAATTCACATTCACGATTACTTTTCATTCTTACGTAAGGCATTGAGTAATGTTTGGTAATCCAACGTAGTTGGAAACTTAACATGGGCTTTTAGTTTATTACTATAACGAACAGTATTATCATCACAAATAATCTCTCCATCCCAAAAGAAAAAAAAAACCTTAGTTGAAGGGGGAGAAGACATTTTTTTAAGAACGTTGGAGTTTTTTTTTTTTTCAAGAATGTGAAAAAAGATGACTTACACTTATGAAATGGATGAATATTTACCTCATCCAAAATTCATATTAAATAGAAAAAATTTGGGTGTTCGAAAGCGTCTGAAATTGAGCATGGTGTTGTTACATCAAGTATGTGAAAACTCATATTTTGCGCATATAAATGTTGCACAATATAAATGTGTCATATAAAGCGTCTGAAATTGTGCATGGTGTTGCCACATCAAGTATGTAAAAACTCATATTTTGCGCATATAAATGCTGCGCAATATAAATGTGTCATATAAAGCGTCTGAAATTGAGCATGGTGTTATCACATCAAGGAGTAGTATATAACATGAATGACAAACAACTAGCATTCATATTAAAACAAGTTATTATGGCATTTTGGAATTTTTTTTTCTAATATTGCTTCTATTACATGTTTTACCCCTACAAACATATTCGAAGCAGTGGGTAGGATATGGGAACTAGATGAGCATGATTTTTATTACTCAAATAACCCAAACAACAGACACAATCAAGAATACAATAATACAATAGAAGATGAGTGGAATTGGCATGTTAGGGAAGTTGAAGTGCTAGAACAAAACTTGATGGCACTGGGACTCAAACATCCAAAAAGTTGTGCTATGTCAGTGTCTCGTAGTACGCCACAAGAGTTCAATTGCTCTTAACCGTTTTCGCGAAGAGAACAATCGGATGAAAATATATTGCTTTAGGGTAAAATATGGTCAACAGGGTTACGTCAGATTCAGATCCAAGTGGGATTCAGACTGTGACATGTCCGATGAAGATGAATCCCCGCGATCCTATTGATATTTTTTGATAATAAAGTAAGTAGGTAGGGTTATAATGAGGACCCCAAGGGTACTTTGGGTTTTGCAACTATATAAGTAGCCTTTCATTTGTTATTAAACTACAACATATTCAATATCGAGTAGTAGAAATATAGATTGATCTGTATTCTTTCTAAATAATTCGAATAACAGTGGTGATTATATCTCAAATCATAGCAGCTATTCCGATGAACCGAGTTTTCTTGATAACAATGAATTTGTGCTAGACAATTTGAAGCCCCACCTTTTAATAGAGCGTAACGACTCTTTTCGCGAGCTGAAATATCCAGATCCACGAGAATATTATTTCAGCTTACGCCAAGAATGGGCATATGGGCATGCCGAATCAGAACGTCTTGTCCGTGAATTGGAAAATCTCAACGCTCAAATCTCAACAAGGTTCTCAATGACTATGCCTTGAGTAGGTCCACATTCTTGCGAGCTTGCCGTACAAAGGATTAGAAAAGAAAACAACGGAATGCTAGCAAGACGTTGTAGATTTTATATGCTAAAGTTGGCCGAAGAACAATCATCATCAACAAGTAGAGAACTAACATCTATAGAAAGAAGATATGTCTTACGAAATCCAAAATATTGTTCTGAGGACGATATTGAGGACTTCTGTTCTGATGATGATTAGGGGTTATTTTGGTTTACTATCTTAGTTTTTGAGTCATTTAAGCTTTTGACCCATGCGGTTAATTTGTATTTTTAATATATTATGAAGTCATCAATTTGAAATTTTTTAGTATGTTTTTAATTTTCTTTGATTGTTATAATCTATTATTAATTTATATAAGCTTCTTAGAGTTAATAATACATAAAAAGTTCAACAATTCACAATTTTAAAGAAAATGTATATAAATTAGTACATAAAAGGTGACAATTACATAATACGTGAAAACGTACAACTAGTAAAAACAAAATACATAAAAATACCAAAAAAATAGATAGAAATAATAAACTTAAAAAACAAAATACATAGAAATAATAAACAACAACAAGACACAAATAATCTTCCAAAATTTTAGTTTTCTTTCAAAGCATTTTTCTCTTGTCACTAAGGTTAGCCTTGAAAAAACTTTGTTTTTCTGTGGATGCTTTTAGCAAGCCAAAAGGTCAATTTTTTCTTGAGTTTCCATAAGCTTAAATTGCAAGTCAAACTTCACGGAATATCTAACGATAGGTGAAGTCACGGTATCTCTATCAACAAGAGGCTTTTTAACTTTGCCGGCACCGTTTTATCCAGGAGAATGCTATCTTCCCATTGAAATTGTTTGCAACCATTCATATCCTGTAAACATTACAAGCAAATCAGTTTTTGAAAGTAAAATATATAGATAATGTCAAAAAAGTCTAACACCTAAAAACATGGAAAAACACTTACTTCGGACACTTTACAATGCCAAAAACGACGACCCAGATTATCTTGGGTCCTTGATGTTCTTATCTTACAATAGTAACCACATTCACAAACATCGGGTTCTATAGCAAAGTTTGACATTTCAGAGCTTTGAGACATGATTTGGGGTGGGGGGGGGGGGGGGTGGGGGTGGGTGGGTGGGTGGGTGAAGTATGTTGAAAGAGTGAAAATGGAGGAGGTGAATAGTGACTTGACTTGAAAATGACCAACTGATGGGGTTTATAGAAACCACTTTTGCATAGTAAATTCCTGCGCAATAGGACTTAGCTGTAGATATTCTGATTTAGTCCCTGTGCGCTAAATAGTGCGCAAAAGGTACTTTTGTCGCTTTTTTTTTTTGGCCAATATTTTGATCCACAAACCCACTTTTTAGGTCAATTAAGTTGCGGACTCTAAATAAATGCACCACCAGGACAAGTTATTTTGTCTTTTTGGAGATAGAATTTTGAGCATTTGGCTCTCTCCATTACTGTTTCTTTACATTTGCTCAAGTGCGTACTTAGATATTTGACACTTGTCTATTTTAGATTTTAAAGGCTTAAATTAAATTAACTTGAGCAAATATATTAAGTACAGTTAACGTTTACTTTGGGAAATTACTCTCCAAAAAAATCTGAACTTCCAATTTAGGAATCCATTAATATCATTATATTCAATCATACTTTCTATCATTATACTCAATCACATTTTTTACATCCAGATATAATATTCATCTCAATAAATGAGATTATTTTGTAGGTAAAGAGTAGTTATATACTCATTTGCCTTTTAACCAAAAAATTATATTATCTCCTACAATTTTCTTTCTTGCAATCTATCTCTGTAATTTAAAATTACAGCATGGTTATTTCAGGGGCATTTACTAATTTTAGATATTTAATTGACCAAAAGTTATTTTGAATGTAAATAACAAATGATAGGTGGAAGCAGAATAATCAAAATCGTTTATATAGAGGAGAGGAAGAGAAGTTGATACGTTTAGCTAATATTGGGTGCATAGTTCAATCTCATTAAATAATATTATATTTTGAATATAAATGACATAAAATGAAAGAACTGATAATAAATAAATAAATGAATAAATAAATAAATAAAATAAAAGCTAACGGTTTCCAAAATTCGAGGGGTTAGAAATTTTCTTACCAAAGTTAGGAGTTCAATCCTAAAGAAAAAAAGAAGAAGAAGAGAAATGTGCTCTTTTTCTAGCCTAAATATTGTTATCGACCAAATAACATGATTGCAATAACAAAGAGAAATATTACAGTAACATTAGGATTCTCATAATTTCCTGTTTCTAATGTTATTTATATATAAAAAAGTTTTAAAATTTTAGCCTAAATATTTTAATATAATAAGATTTTTCACGGGAGAGAAGCGCTATAAAGCATTTTTGAATAATTAAGTTACGAAAGGGTAAAATTGGAATATTTTACTACTATTTAAGACGTGGAGTAAGCTAAATGTTATGAAGGCAACTGTGGAGGGAGTTTTTACGAAATGTACCCGTTCTCCTTTTTAGAAAGCGGAATACATTCAACCCCTTAAATTTATCAGTGTCTTTCATTCAAGATCAGACACTCGAACTATAATTTGTCCCAATGATCATAAAGTCTTTCTATTAGATACTTTTGACTCAAATTTCAAATAAGCTTCTGTGCAGATTTTCAAGCTTTCATTACGTAGATAAATTAACAATTTAAAGTATGTCATATTCATTAATTATAAGTACATATTAACCTCAATTAGAAGAAAGCTTGAGGTTGTACTATTTATTGAGGCATGTGTACTTCCCCGTCCCAATTTGTGTGACACTCTTTTTCCTTTAGTTAGTTCAAAAAAAAAAAAAATGAAGAAGAAGACTTATTTCTATGTTTAATAGTAACAATGTAATTTCAAACTTCTATCTTACCCTTAATGAGAGGATGTATCTAAGGCTTATTTTACACCACGAGCTTTAAAAGTCTTTCTTTTTATGTTAAACTATGTGTTCTATCAAACAACTTCTCATAAATTGGGACAATGGAAGTATAATTAAAAGAAGTGATATATTTTATATAGTTAACTTATCGATGTAGTTGGAAATTGAGAGCACACACAAAAAGCTTTTCCAAAATTTGAATCGGAAGCATCTAATAGAAACACTTTATCATAAGTTCAAGTGTTCAATTAAAATAGACTGTAATTTGAATTTCTTAGACAAAAAAAATATACATACAAATTTAAAAGGCATATAAAATTTCTTATGACAGCCCCTTAAACTTGCCACCAAATTCAATTTGGACACTTGAATTACTGCGTGTTCAATTCCAATTGAGCACTTGAACGTATAATAAAACGTTCCTATTAGACACTTTCGGTTCAAATTTTAGAAAAAACTTTTGTGCGCATTCTTAAATGCCTATTACGTAGATAAGTTAACCACTTAAAATATGTCACCTTCTTTAATTATAACCATTCGTCTCAATAAGTCGTAAAGCCTCAAACATTTTTTAATTGCGACCGATGTTTATAATAAAGGAGAGGACATATTTTATGTGGTTAACTTAACTACCTAATAGACGCTTGAGAACACTTACAAAAGTTGTTCAAATAGTGACTGTCAATGGGGTAAGCATCTTACAATATGATACAAGGCCTTTGACATATATCCTATTCTAGGAGCGGACATATATGCAGTTTAACGGTGCTCGAGCATCTATTAACCCCGACGTAAAATATATAGAACTATATAGAAACTGCTCAAAACATAAATATATTAATGTGATAGCACCCAGTGAACAAAAAGCCTATTGGGTGCTTTGGTCGGATAGGCAATTGAAGGGTGCATCTTTGCTCTAAGGCGAGAGTTCGATCCCAGGTGTGATGATTATTTTCCCCCTTTTTACCATTATAAAGTTCTGTTCTTCTTTTTTACCATCTTTCACTTTTAGTTTATAAATTCGTTTAACATTTATATAATTTTTTGTGAACATAGAAAGAGAAAAAAATCACTGCCCAATCACTTCACCTACTTTTCTTGAGAAATTTTGGCAATTTGGCTAAGAAATCCTTCAAGCAAATTCATTTTTTTTCCTTCAAAAAGTGAATTTTTTTATATTTTTTATATAATGATAATATTAACCATAATTTTCTCATTACTTTTTAAATTATCACGTTTAAATAATTGTGCACTTATACTACGTGATCTATAGTAACATTATATTAACAGAAGCGAGCATCCATGAGCCGACAATCCTGGATCCGACACTGTCCTATTCCTTTAACGGGAACTGTCATATAACCATACTGACATAAATGAGGAACCCACCAGTATATTGAAATGTCATCTAATAGCCGTTGTATTATTAAATAAAGACTATAAACTAAATACACCAAAGACAAGTATATATAGAAAGACTGAATGTGTATATCATCTTATACTGTTAGCGCGAAAATGATAAAAACACAGTAATTAATGTGGTTCGGATCGATGTGATCCTAGTCCACGGAGAACGACCGACACTTTTATTAATATCAGGGGAGAAAGTAAGTTACAAGATAGAATACTCTTAGGTTCTATGTTTTGTCCTACTTAATAAATCCTAGCTAGTATGTATTTGTCCTACTAGGTCTAATCCTTTCCTAGAAAGAATCTAAATCTCAATCACACTCGAAAACCAACAAAGAAAAAAGTTTCCTTTTTATTTCTTTCTGCTTTTGAGTAGGAATTGACTTGAATATCTTCTCAACTTCACAATCTCCACCTTGAGATGAATTTCGAGCTTCTATATGAACGTCATTCAGTCCAATGTCTCTAAGCCTATGTGAGCTAACTCAGTGTAGGAAACAAGAGACACTAACCAAAACCTTGTACATACTAGTAGCTCTACCTTGCCCTGCCGTTCTCTATCCTGACGTATCAGTTGATGCGAACTCCTGCCAAATTCATATAATGACTGAACTTGACAAGAGGAACCACCTTGGTCAACATATCCGCTGCGTTGTCCTTTGTGTCAACCTTCAAGACCTTAACTGTGCCTTTTTCAACAACATCACGAATAAAATGGAATCTGATATCACTATGTTTGGTGCGATCATGAAATCTCTGATTTTTTATCACGCGAATAGCACTCTAGTTATCATATTTTAGAATTGGTTCATGTTGAACCCCACTCAATTCTGACACCAAACCTTTCAACCATATAGCCTCCTTTACTGCTTTTGCTGTTGTAATATATTCAGCTTCTGTTGTGGACAAAGAAAAAAATAGACCGGAGAGTTGCCTTCTAACTTATGGCACTACCTGCAAGAATAAAGATATAGCACATTGTTGATCTCCTTTTATCAAGATCACCTGCAAAATTAGAATTCACATAACTAAGGACCGGGAAGCCTTCATTTCTCATCCTACAAAAAGTTAGACCAACATTCGAAGAACCTTTAAGATATCTCAATATCCACTTAATTGCTTCCCATTGTGTCTTACCTGGATTAGACATGAATCGTCTTACCACACTTACTACTTGAGCAATATCAGGTCGAGTGATAATAATAGCATACATAATGCTACCAATTGCACTAGAATAAGGAACTTTTGACATGCAGCCCCCTCTCCCTCCTTTGATTGCGGTGCCGTCAAAGAATAAAGTTTGAAATGTTGTGTTAACGGTAAAGTAACGGGTTTACATTTATCCATGCAAAACCTCTGAAGTACCTTCTGTGTTTCCACGCCCCTTTGAGACCCCGAAAAATGGACAAATTCCTTTTCTTAGGAACACATACAAGATTCGTCACTACAAAAAGGATAATGGTAACCCTACATTAACTACTTCATTTATGAATTTCATAGTAATAGAAATACATGTCCTACGAGACGGAATTTGGAACTTGCTATTCTCTTGCCTAGCGAGCAAAGATTTACCTCGTGGAAAGGATGATTCATTCGGATCGACATGAGAGTCCACAGTATACTTTTTCTGTGAAAGATGTACCTCACAAGGCTTCTTATTCATATGCATTTCATATTTGATTTTTAAGTCTCGAAGGAGATAAATGAAAAGGGGAAGAAGTTCCCATTTTAAACTAAAAGTTGCTCCGAAGGAAGTCCTTTGATGTTTTACAAAGATTATCATGCATTTGTACACTTATATATATGTATCACATGATTTTATGGGGAAGGGGAAGGGCTATGGCGTTATAGACGCAAACCACCTAATCTGCTGGTATACGATGATTATGATGTCCGAAGGGGCTGCCCGATAGGGCCATTATGCTATTATGCCCGAAGAGGCTGTGAGCAGGGCGAAGGTATGCATTATATATATACACATGATGTTTTAAAAGATCATATGCACATACATGATTATCAGTGTTGGTTACAGGTACAGATTGAGTCACATTTACTCTTTTATCATTCGAGTCGAGATATATATTGTTTCAGTTTTGCCTTACATACTCGATTCATCATTTGTACTGACGTCCCTTTGCCTGGGGGCACTGTGTTTCAGGCCACACAGATGGATAGAGGAACCTTGCTGGAGGATGTTCCCGGGTTATCAGTTGGACTGGTGAACTCTATTTCTATTCGGAGTGTTGTGAGTCAGAGTACTTATGTATGTCCTCAAGTCGGATGCATTACGGGTATGTTGGGGCCCCATCCCAACTTATGTTATGGTAACTTGGTCCTTGCCAGAGACTTTTGCAGACAGTGTCCTGTGGATAGTGCGTCGAGATGTTGACAGTTGTGTAAGGCGGCCGTTTAGGTCGATGTGTTCATATGCATTGATTTAAAGATTTTACTGTGACTAAAGGTTTTCTTTGACTTAAAGATAAGGGAGAAGTCCCTGACATGATGAAAGAGTTCTATTAAAAAGTTTTCATGTTGTAGTTGACGGAAGCGTCATTTCATAATTTAAAGGTTCGTAAAAAGTTGCGACTTATGAATAAAATGGTAGAATGGCACTTAGCCGAGTAAGGTCTTGGGTATCAGTCGCGACCCTCCGGTTTAGGTCATGACAGTTAGTAACAATGATTTTCTATTTAGAGATAACAGATGTAGGTTAGAATTTACTTAAAAGACTTGGAACAGGCTTACCTTGGTATATTTTAATGGTGGGAGGAGAGAACCTTCGTGCTAGGGCTTAGGAGTATGAAGAACAAAATAAAAGACTTGATGTGCCGTGTAATTTCGGCACATTTGATGCTTTTTGAGGGCGAGTTTTACTTGTTTTTCAAGCAAGTTTGGGTCTTTTGATGTGTTTTTTTTTTCATGTTACATGTATGTAGTGTGCTTATGGCGAAAGTCAGGGAATTTAGTGAAAAGAGCAGAAAAAGATGTTCAAAAAGTGGAAGTAACTGAAGATGGAATTTTATGGAGGAAAAAGACGGTCCGTAGATTATTTATGGTCTGCCAATGTTGGCATAAATCAGTTACAGAAACAACTACAGGGAAGAAAGAATTGACGGCAGAAAAGTACCGACCGTAGAATATTTACGGTCCATAAATTCCCACAGTAGATCAGCAACAGCAAGTCCAAGTTTGAAGACTCAATTCACGGTCAAGATCTAAGGACCGCAAGACATTTACAGTCCGGGAAGAATGGGCGTAGATTCTGCTAGCAAACATCAATTTCATGGACAAAGCAAGATATTTACCGACCGTAATATTTACAGTGTATAATGATCCTACGGAGGATCTTTCGTCAACTTATTTTTTATGACTTGGACCATTATAAATACTCGATGTAGGGTTTTTGTAGAAGATTATGCATCATATTTCAGTTCTACTAATTTAGCATTGAATACTTTATAGTTTTTGAAGGTTTTTGGAGAACAAGACAATTGCAATTATTTTATTTTAATTCCAATCAATCGTAAGCATTATGATTTCTATTATCTTATGTTGTTCTTTCTCCAATATGGGTAGCTAAATCAATTCCTAAGGTTGTGAACCCTAGGATGGGTATTATGTGATTGGGAATTAAAATTGATATATGCATAATGAATTGTTAGGGTTTACTTATTCTTTGTTCTAGATTGTTAGTTGATGGTTGCAAACATTAACTTAAGCCATAAACCTTGTTTTATTTGGGAAGACAAATTAGGGTTTGGTAAGATCAAGTAACAAGAACTCGGGCGTTAACCCTCGTTTAATAGATTCACTTAGATATAAGAGAAATTTACTTGACACATATTAACCGTTCTTCATATTAACTCTTTTATATTTGAGAAAATCATAAAGAGAAATAGTCCTTATCTATTGGGAAATAATAAGGATTCAATCAGAGGTTAAGTGCATTCTTACAATGATCCATTAGAAGTATATCAAGATCAATAACCATCGCATATATTTTATCTGAAGGGGGACATAACCTTGGTTTCTTTTACCCATTTATTACAACCAAAAGCAATTAGTTAGTAAACAACCACTCTTCTACAAACTCAACGGAATACGAAACTAGACAATGAAGAAAGTACTCTACGGCTTTAGTAAACTTTTCACACCATATTCCCTGTGGGATTTTACCCCAACCTTGTTGGGTTATTATATTTGACATAGTCGGCTTTACATCGCTTAATAGGTGTAATTTGAGCGTATCAAATTTTGGCGCCGTTGTTAGGGAATAGGGTTTTGAAATTACTAAAGAGTTCGTGTTTTACTTAAAGTCTTTTTCTATTCCATCACACCTTGTTTGTTGTTTACTGTGAACCAGCTAATGAACAACAGAGGAGGACGTGAAACAGGAGGTAATAGGAATGTGTAAGTGCAAGACCCACCAGTGGAAGTGGAGGTTGAGAATGTCTTTGCGGATATGTTAGACGAGCTGGAATATGCATCTGCTATTGTTTCCCCTAGGGTGAATAATGCAAACTGCAAGATTGACTCCTCTATCTACTAACTACTTAAACATGAGGGATATTTTCGAAACTCTACTGGTGATGACCCGTACCAATATTTGAAGAGTTTCGTGGGTGTGTGCGCTCAATATATGCAAAATGCTGTTCCAGATGATGCTATTCGTCTAAGAGTTTTCAAATACTCTTTAGTCGGTGAAGTAAGAGTTTGGTTTGAGAAGCTGACCCATAACACTATTCACACGTGGGGAGAGCTGGTTGCTGTTTTTCTCAAGAAGTGGTTTCCGCCTAGCAAGAAAGCTGAAAATTCTTGACAAGCTATACGATTTCAAACAGCTTCCGGGGAAACAACTATTTGAAGCTTAGAAGAGATTCAAGGAATATTTGCAAAAGTCTCTGAATCGTGGTTTTCCAGAACATATATTGATAGAGAGGGCTAGATCCATTGACACAAGTGGTGGTAAACAATGTGGCTGGTGGGTGTTTTATGGATAAGACATATGCCTGAATCACTCAGTTGCTTGATAAGCTTACTACTCACAATCAAGCATGACATTTGGGAGGTAAAGACAGTGTAGCCTATGAAGCTCCAATGATCCATAACATTGTGAAGAAGAATCAAGAGACTCAACAGACTCTAGCTCAAATATCAACCAATATTTCTTTGCTGACCAAGAGACTTGATGAAAAGGAAGCAAAGAAAGTTAATGTTGTTGAAGAAGTTCTAGGAATGCCCAAGGGAATGTACCAAGTTCAAGAGAGTCCATATAAAGAGGCTCTGCGATATTAGGATGCTAACTTTTGTTAATAACTCTCAAGGGGGTTACCAAAGGCAGAACTGCCAAGAAGCCTATCAGAATCAGAATCAAAATCAACAGAGACCTCAGCAGAGACAAGGTAATTGCAACAACTATGGTGGCTCAAACCAGGGTAGCTACAACAATAAGAATAAATTTGGAAATAAGAGTTCCAATCCCTATATTCCACCAAAAGGTCGGTCAAATAAGTAAGGTAGTTTTAAGTTGGAGAGCATGCTTGAGAAGGTGCTAGCTAACCAAGATAAATCAGATAGAATATTGAAGGGCCTGACTGAAACTGTGGGATCTCACACCGATTCCATTCAGAAGCTCGAGTCGCGGATGCGAGATATTTCCAGAGAACAACACCCTCCACAGAAGGGAGGATTTCTGGTGACACTATTCCAAATTCAAAGAGTTATGGAGGTAATTCTTATGAGATGTGTGCTGCTATTAGCACTTGGAGTGGGAAACTACTTCAAAGTGTTGCGAAGAAGGTGATTAATCTCGAGCCAGTTGCCGAAGAAGAAGAGGCACAATCTGATGTGCTGCCAATTATTGATGAGGTCCAGACAGAAGGCAGTAGTGATACTTGCAAAGCAACAGTTAAAGAGGCGCTTCGCCCTTTGACCTAACTATTTAAATCTACACCTCCCTTTCCACTGAGGTTGGTGAAGAATACTGAGGACGCTAAGTGTCAGAGGTTCTATGATCAGTTGAAGCAGCTACCGATGAACATTCCTTTTCTTGATGCCTTCCAAGAGATGTCGGGTTTTGCAAAATATTTGAAGGAGCTATTGACAAATAAGAGACTGATCAAGCATGGCACTATGTGTCTGACTCATCTTGTTAGTTCTATCATATCTACAACCAGTGTTCAGAAGAAAGAGGATCTAGGGGCCTTTACTATTCCATGTTCTGTTGGTCATCATGATTTCGCTCGTGCTTTATATGATAATGGGGCTAGCATTAACTTTATGCCACTTACTATTTATAAGCAGTCAAGTTTAGAATGCCTAGACCTACCACCATGCGACTACAGATGGCTGATAAATCTACAAAGAGGTCAGTTGGGGGTTGTTGATGATGTGCTTATTCGGGTTGGTGAATTTTTTCTATCGGCAAATTTTGTAATTCTTGATTGTGCTATTGATCGAGATATTCCTATTATTCTGGAGAGACCTTTCCTTGCCGAGGGAAGGGCTCTTATAGATTTAGAGAAGAACCAGATCAAGTTCCGTCTTAATTATAAAGAGGTGACTTTTCAGGCTTGCAAGGGAATGAAGCTATCGAGTACTTAAGAAAGCATTTCGGTTATTGAAGCCATTGATATGATAGATGAGGCTATTGAATTTAAATGGAAGAAGAATGTTTGCGTGACACTCTAGCAGCCATATTGGTGAACTTCGATGCTGATGATATGAAAGATTACGTGGAGATTATTAATTCTCTTGTTGGGTTGGGTTCCTACTCTTACAAACCAAAGAAGCTGAATCTTGATCTTGGGAACGAAAAGACTTCTCCACCGAAGCCATCTATTTTAGAGGCGCCTATATTGAGCTTAAGCCGCTTCCTTCACATCTGAGGTATGAATTTTTAGGTCTGGCAGTGATTGTGTCTGGATTGTTGAATGATGACAAGATGAAGAGGTTGTTGGAGATTTTGAGAGAGTATAGACGTGCGATTGGGTGGACCATTGCTGACATACGGAGCATTCCTTCTGGTAGTTGTGAGCACAAAATTCAGCTCGAGAAGGATAGCACACCAAGTTTTGAACATCAGAGGAGATTGAATCCACCCATGCGAGAGGTAGTCAAGAAAGAGATTATCAAGTGGTTAGATGCTCGAGTTGTTTATCCTATTACAGATAGTAAATGGGTGAGCCTAATTCAATGTGTTCCGAAGAAGAGAGGTATCTTAGTGGTGCCTAATGCTAAGAACGAGTTGATCCCAGCTAGAACTATAACTGGGTGACGTGTCTGTACGGATTATTAAAAGCTGAATTCTGCAACTTGTAAGGACCATTTCCCCATGCCTTTTCTTTATCAGATGCTTGATCGGCTGGCGGGAAGGTCATACTATTGCTTCCTAGATGGATATTCTGGCTATAACCAAATTAATATTGCTCTTGAAGACCAGGAGAAGACTACTTTCACTTGTCCTTATGGGACGTTTGCTTTCAGCAGGATGTCGTCTGGTCTTTGTAATGCACCGGATAGGTTTCAGCGGTATATGTTCTCTATTTTCTTGGATATGGTTGAGGAATTCTTGGAGGTCTTCATGGGTGATTTTTCAATTTTGGGTGATTCGTTTGATGAATGTCTTGACCACTTGGGTCGAGTGCTGAAGAGATGTGAGAAAACTAATAGTGCTTAATTGGGAGAAATGCCATTTTATAGTGAAGGAATCGATTGTCCTCCGTTAATAAATCTCTGAAAAGGGATTGAGGTTGATTAAGTTAAAATTGATGTCATTGCCAGGCATCCTCCACCCATCTCTGTGAAATGAGTCAGAAGTTTCTTGAGGCATGCGGGTTTCTATTAGCACTTTATTAAGTATTTCTCTAAGATTCCGAACCCCATGTGCAAGCTTCTTGAAAATGAGGCTAAGTTTGATTTTAATGAGAAATGCCTCAGGGCGTTTGATGAGTTGAAAGAGCGTCTGACTTCTGCTCCTATTATTGTTTCACCAGATTGGTCAATACCATTCGAGTTGATGTGTGATGCGAGTGGTTTTGCTATTGGTGCTGTGCTTGGTCAAAGGAATAATAAGATCATGCATTACTATGCCCACAAAATGCTCAATACAACACAAATGAATTATATTGTTACTGAGTAAGAGCTGCTTGATAAAGTTTTTGCATTTGAGAAATTCATGGCCTATTTGTTGGGGTCCAAGGTAGTTGTATACATTGATCATACAACATTGAGGTATCTGCTGGTGAAGAAAGATGCTAAACCACGATTGATTAGATGGGTCCTCTTGCTGTAAGAATTTGAGTTCGAGGTGAAAGATCGCAAAGGGTCTGAAAATCAGGCTGCAGATCATCTCTCACGGCTTAAAGAAGTACGGGAGATCGCAAGAGAAGCATGATATATACGTGATGCATTCCCAGATGAGAGAGTTCTAGCGGTGTCATCCGAGGTGGCACCATGATATGCAGATATCGCCAATTTTTTGGTGACGAGCTTTATTCCAGATGAAATCAAGACATATTAGAAGAAGAAGTTCTTGAGGGACTCTCGTCAGTACTATTGGGACTAGCCATACTTATTTTGAACTTGCGCTGGCACTATCATTCGACATTGTGTCCCGGAGTTGGAAGTGATGAATATTTTGAAGGCCTGCCATGACTCCCCTGTCGGGAGTCATCATAGTGGAAATTGGGCTGCAGCTAAAGTGCTCGAATGTGGGTATTACTGGCTGATGCTTTATCATGATGCGAACTTGATGGTGAAATCCTGTGATCAATTCCAATGTCAAGAGGCGATTGCTAAGAGGCATGAGATGTCGATGAATTTCATGATGGAAGTTGAACTCTTTGATGCATAAGGTATTGACTTCATAGGGCCCTTTGTGAGTTCTGGTGGCATGAAATACATTCTAGTGGCTGTTGATTATGTTTCAAAGTGGGTAAAAGCAGTGGCTTTACCCAATAATGACCGGAAGAGTGTCGTCCAATTTCTCAAAAGAATATGTTCATCTGATTCGGCACCCATAGGCTCTTATTAGTGATGGCGGGATGCACTTCTGTAACAAGGCATTTACGGGACTACTTGCAAAGTATGGTGTTGATCATCGGGTGGCCACTCCATATCACCCTCAAGCTAGTGGCAAGGTGGAAGTCTCCAATTAGGATATAAAGGTTATCTTGGCCAAGACGATCAATGTAAACAGAACCAGCTGAGCTCGAAAACTTGATGGTGCTTTTTAGGCATACAGAACATCATTTAAAATGCCCATTAGGACCTCCCTTTATAGGTTGTTTTTTGGTAAGGTGTACCATCTGCCAGTCGAACTTGAACACAAAGTCTTATGGGCAATAAAAAAGTTAAACATGGATGAGGAAGAAGCAACCAAGAGAAGGTTGTTTCAGATGAATGAGATGGATGGATTCAGGTACCATGCCTATGAAAGTGCGGCCTTGTACAAGGAGAAGATAAAATACTACTACGATGTCAAGATCCTAAAGCGGGGCTTTCAGAAGGGTGATTCTGTCTTTCTGTATAACTCAAGGCTGAAGCTCTTTCTGGGTAAGTTGAAATCCAGATGGTCTGGACCTAGGAAATGGTGAGTGTTTCACCTAATGGTTCAATGGAATTGAAGTTTAGAGATGGTACTCGATCATTTAGAGTGAATGGACAGAGGGTGAACCACTACCATTGGTACATTTATGGAGATAGGATCGTTGACAGACACAGGCTAAAGCATGGTTACACTCCTTATCCGGAGTAGAGTGGTAACACCGTCATGCCACGACGTTAAACCAAATGCTTCTTGGGAGGCAACCCATGTTTACATTATGCAAATTCTTTTTAGACTATTTTGATGTTTTGTTGTGTGTACACCAAGTTTGGAGAATGACAGAAGTGGAGAAAATTGCAGAACAATGCGAGTCAATCTACGCCAGAATCTATGGCCTGTAAAAATTTTACGGACTGTAGACGAAAGCGTAGATTGAAGTAGCAAAAGATGGATTTACTCTTCATGATCTACGCAAGAATCTATGGCCCGTAAAATTTTTACGATCCGTAGATGGAAGCATAGATTTTGGGAAAGAAAATGGGTCTCACTATTCTTGATTAACACCAGAATTTATAGACCGTCAAATTTATACGGTCCGTAAATTGAAGCGTAAACCAGGGATCGACTGATTCAATAATTGTTATAGTTTTACTAGTCTATTTATGATCCGTAAAATTTTTACAGACCATAAATTCTGGCATAAAATTGCCAAATGAAGAGGACAACACGACAGTCCCTTGTTGACTACCATTTCACGGGGCCGTCCACCTGCATAGCTCCCCCTGTCGAGTAGACGAGACCTAGTTTTATAGTAACGGTGGAGGTGACTACTACTGTCCTCGAGGAGGACCTGCTCACAGAGTCATTCATATCCTCCCAGCAGAACCATTGACTCGACAATTGATCCAGCACTTGCCCGTACTGATGGGGTGGCTACACCTCAGGATGAGCAGTGCGCCTAGAGCGCCTCACGTAATCCTAACCCTCCGTTTTCCTTATTCACATGCCTTGGGTAAAATGCATGATTTTTCAGTTGGGGGTGCGGTTACTTGATTTCACTGTAATGTATATATGTGTTTAGAAATTCTCTCGGCTTTTCTTTACCAGAGTTCTTTTCCTGAGGGATTTTATTTTTATTGAAACTGGCATGTTTAGGTTGTTGCTTAGATAGAATATAGTAAAAATGACTTATATGGTAGTGATATTTAACTTATGTCATGTGTTATATTTGGTTTAAATTTGTGGACCCCTTAAAATTTTGATGCATACTTAGAAACTGCTAGTGATTGACTTGATTGATTCATTTTATGACATCATGGATATTGGGGTATTGTGGTTGATGAATGATCTCTAGGAGGTTGTAATTGCAGTAGCAAAAGAGATCCTTATGCCATTGTCTGTGTGAGTTGTTAATTTGTGTTCATGTGCTATATTTTTGCAACCTAGAACTTGCCCAGTTTGTCATGTGAATTCTGAGGATAGTTTGGCTGTTGAGATGATCTTAGGCTTTTTTTGGGTAAATGACTCACTTTGCCTGATATGCCTTACCAGTTCATGTATATAATCCGTAGTATTCCCCTTTGAGCCTTTGACTTTTTCCTTGACTAGCCAATAACAAACCCATACCCTTGTTTGAAATGATTCCAGCTTGGTACCCGTTCCCCCCTTGGCAGTATAAGAGAAAAAGAGGCTAAAGGCCTAAGTTGGTGGTGAAACATCTGTGAAAAAGAGGCCTAACGCCTAAGTTGGGGGTGGCGTGAGTTACTTAGTTGAGGATTCGATGTGGTTGTCATATAGTTGCTATAAATACTTATGAAAAAAAAAAAAAAAAAATTAGAAAATTGTGGCACAAAAAGATAGTTAAGATACATTAGTTTCCAAACCGCATAAAAGTCGAAGAAGTAAAAAGAGGGAGAAAAGAAAGGCAAGTAACGTAAAGATGTAGTGTTCAAGGAGGGTGAGTCACTAATACCTAAATAACTATCCTATCCATCCCTAAGCCTACATTATAAGCCGAGACAAAGTCCTAGTGTGATCACAACTAAACCGTCTGAAGTTGAAGGCATTGAAAATAAGGGCAAGCATATGGTATTTGCATTTGTAGTGTATGAACTTCTTTGTGAGTGTGAGTGTTTTCCCTTCTCCTTTGTCTTTGTCCCTGTTCTTTGTATATATGTGTGTGGGACATTCTTTGGTCTGTGTGAGGGCATAAGGATTGAAAAATGTGAAATGCGAAACAACCATCCACGGCGGCATTGTCAGTTCATATATATTTCCGATAAAGAGATGTCATAGATTGAGGCTTCATTGTTAGTTATAGAATTCTTGAGTTATATATCGTATCTTTGATCATGAAAACGAGGTGGTTAACTGTGAGAAACATGCATGCCTGTAGTTCGGAGTCAAAGCCATTGTAGACATTGTTACTTTGTTGTATCTAAGTTTTAGTTGAGTCGTTTGTGTTGTTTTACTTGCTTGAGGACAAGCAAAGACTTTAAGTTGGGGGTGTTAATGTGCCACGTAATTTCGGCACATTTGATGCTTTCTTATGGTGAGTTTTATTATTTTTCAAGCACGTTTGGGTCTTTGATGTGTTTTTGTCATGTTGCAGGTATTTAGTATGCTTATGGTGAAAGTCAGGGAATTTAGTGAAAAGAGCAGAAAAAGATGTGCAAAAAGTGAAAGTAACTAAAGATGGATTTTACTGTCACGACCTAATTTAACCAAGTCACACGGGCACCTACATTTTTCACCTCGGTAGGCGAACCCTTATCCCAACAATCTCCAAAACTTGAAATAATAAATAAATAAACGAAAGAGATAAAGTCACGTAAGTCTGACGATAATAATAGATAGAATATGCGGAAATACATCAAAACCACCCCAGAAATCTGTCTAGTCATACAAGAGCAACTAACTAGAATCTACAAGTCTGGAAATAACAATAATACATCAATAGTCTGAATATAACAGCAAATAAGACATAAATAAAGGAAAAATCTTCAAGGTGGAGGACGTCCTCGTGCTTACCTTGTAAGACTCTAAACAACAACTCTCGTATCACTATTAGCCACGAGAAGCAAAGGTAGATCCCACCTGGAACTCTGCATTCATAAAAGAATGTAGCAAGTACAGGTCAGTACAGACAACAAGTACTGGTAGGTATCACATATAAAGCCAATAAAGTAAGGTAAACAGGTAAATCAACAAGGTATAAGTCAAACACGAGCTAGAATCCAAGTACACATCATCACCAATGTTTAGCATCTAAACCTAAATGTGCCAAGGCTCAAATACTCAGTCCGAACCTGTATATCACAAATACATCACAAGAATATCACAATAGAAGCCATAGTATAATGCAATGCAATAATGTATAAAATGTGCATGCAATGAATATGTACTGTACACATGTACTCCGATGATGGAACATCACATCTCGACAAAGACAACCCATGAGGGACCCGCGAAGTCCATATACCTCACGGTTCGGCAATAACCTCAGCAACCGCTACCTCACAATTCTGGCAACAACCTCGGCAATCGCTATGCACATCCTCGATTTTGGGATAACCATCGGACATCGATCCTCACGTCACTCTCATCCAACTGAGCCCAACACATAACAGTGTTTGCCCAAGAATCGTCAATGTATCAACAGTATATCATGAAGGATGTGAATGCGTGCAATATATGAATTTAATGTCAATAATCAATCAATATCACAAGTACCACGCATGGGCACACCACAATATCATGAAAAGGCTACACAATAAGCCATAATAGAACACTATCCTCGTATCAAACGTCAACAAGTAAGATACTATAATATCATGGTTAAGATATATCAATAGTCTCCATTATCTACTATCTCCATGTGGCATCAAGCCAACAAGAATAGAACAAGATAAGTCACAACACAACAAGATGGCTAACCCCAATCACACAACCGGGTCCAACCTAAGACAATATCCAACCCAACTTCACACCCGAAGGTTTATATACTTTCTCCGACAATATCGTCTTAATATATGCTTCGCTAAATGAAGTATCACCATAGGGCAAACCGTAACCTACCTAGAAGGCCGAACAACAATATCACCAACAATCACTCTTTTGACTTCCCTTTCCTCTAAGCCTCGAGATAAAGAAAGTCTAGGCACATTCGAATCAAGAAATTAGAATCAAGAAGAACATCAAACGAACCCTACTACTATTCAAGACCCAAATCCCCAACCTATGGACTGGTTAGGAACTAGAAGAGTGAAATTAGGAATCTAAAGGTTCCAACAGGAAATTAAGCTCTAGATGATCAGTTCCCATCATTATCAAGCTAGAAGAATCAACAATTTACTCAAATTCGAATTCTAGGCAAAACCTCCAAATTTGGGTATAAACCCTAACTTTCAATTTCATAAATTAGCCACTAATTAGGAAGACATTATGAAATAAAGGATTCTAATCATCAATTCAATGCTTAAAGAAGCTAACCCAGCCAACAAATCATGATTTATAAGCCTAGAAAGAATTGCCCTTTTGAACTCACTTTTAATCTTCAATCACTTAATGAACTATCAAGATAAAGAAATTCTAAGGTGATTAAGGAAAATGGAATAGTAAAGGGATTAGAAGAGCTTACCACTAAGAATTTCTCCAAGAATATCCTAAAATTGCTCCCAATAGCCCAGATTTTGGAATAGAAATAAGTAAGGGACTGAGGGCATTTAACACTTCATTTAATGAAATAACTGCCTGACACCGCTTCTGCGACCATCAAGCCGCTTTAGCGTCACCGCTTCGGCTGTCCCGTGACCGCTGTAGCGGTCAAGCCAGTATTGCACAGGCCGCTCCAGTGGCAGGGTGACCACTATAGCGGTATCACTGCCACAGTGCTGGTGCCTCCAAAACGGGCACCAGCTACCAGAATAATCTTAAGTTTCACACTTTCAACCTGAATTTTTGACTATTTCCCGAGGCTATCTGCTCACATACTAGATATGCAGACAAACATAAAAATACGCTACGAATGCACTCGTGGCCTCAAAATTCCCAAAGGAGCTCTCTTTGACCGAGTCAACTCCCGAACACCTCGGGAAGTATGTTAACGGTCCCATCAGGTCAAAAGTGAGCTAACAAGCTCGGGTAAAGGTCAAAAAGTGTCGAAAGAAATGTAATGATCAAGCGGGTCATTACATTTATGGAGGAAAAAGACGGTCCGTATATTATTTACCGTCCGTCAATATTGGCGTAAATCAGTTATAGAAACAACTGCAGGGAAGAAAGAATTGACGGCAGAAAAGTACGGACCGTAGAATATTTACGGTCCGTAAATTCCCACCGTAGATCAGTAAAAACAAGTCCAAGTTTGAAGACTAAATTCACGATCAAGATTTACGGACCGTAAAACATTTACGGTTCGTGAAGAATGGGCGTAGATTCTGATAGCAGACATCAATTTTACGGACAAGAGCAAGAGATTTACAGACCGTATAATGATCCAACGGGGACATTTTGGTCAACTTATTTTCCACGACTTGGACCATTATAAATAATTGATGTAGGGTTTTTGTAGAAGATTCTGCATCATATTTCAGTTCTACTATTCTGGCATTGAATACTTTGTAGTTTTTGAAGCTTTTTGGAGAACAAGAAAATTGTAATTACTTTTTTTTTAATTCCAATCAATTGTAAGCATTATGATTTCTATTATCTTATGTTGTTCTTTCTCCAATATGAGTAGCTAAATCAATTACTAAGGTTGTGAACCCTAGGATGGGTGTTATGTGATTGGGAATTGAAATTGATATATGCATAATGGATTGTGAGCGTTGATATATGCATAGCGGATTGTGAGGGTTTACTTATACTATGTTCTAGATTTCTAGTTAGTGGTTGTAAACATTAACTTACCACAAACCTTATTTTATTTAAGAAGATAAATTAGGGTTTGGTAAGAACAAGTAACAAGAACTCGGGGCATTAACCCTCATTTAATAGATTCATTTAGGAATAAGAGGAATTTATGTGGCACATATTAACCGTTCTTCATATCAACTCTCTTATATATGGGAGAATCATAAAGAGAAATAGTCCTTAACTATTGGAAAATATTAGGGATTCAATTAGAGGTTAAGTGCATTCTTACAACGATCCACTAGAAGTATATCAAGATCAATAACCATTGCATACATTTTATCTAAAGGAGGACACAACCTTGATTTCTTTTACCTATTTATTACAACCAAAAGCAATTATTTAGTAAACAATCAATCTCCTACAAACTCAACGGAATACGAAACTAGACCGTACTCTACAACTTTAGTAACCTTTTCACTTCATATTCCCTGTGGGATTCGACCCCAAACTTGTTGGGTTACTATATTTGACATCATCCGCTTTACATCATTTAATAGGTGTAATTTGAGTGTATCAAGACTGAACCCCACAAATTTATACTATTCAGATGTCAAGATGATTTACGGTCACTATTTACGGTCCGTAAAAAGTGGTTGTATATTGGTAACGGTGTTTCAGAATTTTCCCCCTAGATTTACAGATAGGAAGTACGGCCCGTATAAAGTGACCGTATTTCACATATCAATTTTCAGAAACTAAGTATTTTTCCCATGCATCGATGCGGACCAAAGTACGATCCATATTTATTTATACGAGGAGAAGTACGGTCTGTAAAAGTTATAAGGAACATATAACTTGGGCGTAAAAATTGAACTTCACTGAACTGAAACGAATTTAATTCTAACACTCCCCGTCTAGTTTCCTAAGTCCTAGATCATGAACATAGGTTAGTTAGGAGTTACCAGTTGTTACAAGTTTGTTCGAATTTATAAGCTCAATTATAGTTGTATTTCATCACTGTAAGTTCATTTCCTGAACTGTCAAAATCACTTGGATTTTTCTGCAATTTTTTTTCAGTTGTTTGAACTTTTTTGTATTGAGCACTACTTAATTTGCTTTGTTTGGTTGTTTTTTCTGGTAATGAAGGTTCTATAATAGCTAAAATAGGCTTGAGTAGGCTTTGTAAGCAAGATGATGATCATGAGTTGAAGGATGTGCGATGTAAATATGAATTTCTTCTGCCTTTGTTGACCTCTTGGACCCCAAGGAACCCTGGTAGAAGATATTGGAGTTGTCCATATTATGGTGTAAGTGAATTTGTTTTCAAAAATTGAACTTTGAAGAGTTAAAAGACTGATTTTTTTTTCTTGATTTTATTAATTTAGGGTGCTATATCATTTGATTTTTATCTTTGGAAGGATGATGACATTGATCCAAGATCCAAATTTGTGATTCCTAAATTGGTGGGAAGAATTAGTGAACTAGAAACATCATTGGAGGCTTTTGGAAAAGATGATTACAAGCCTACTAGGTCAACAAACTCTGTGGAAAGCAAAATTGATATGAACAACATAGATATTCAACCAGATAGTTTTGGAGAAGACATAAAGAAAATGAAAGAAAAGGAGAAGATGTGGAGGAGCAAGTTGGCTAAGTCCAAGAAAAGGGAGAAAGTACTTTTGATTTCCTTATTGTGTATTTGTATTGTAGTAGTAAGTTTTGTGTTTCAAAACATGTACTTGAGAGGTGTTTCAATGAAGTTTCCCTAAGCTCTTGATGTAGTTGTTTTTGGCATGTTGTAAGGGGGTTGCAACTGTTAGTGTTGCAAAGAACTAGTTGAGGTTGTAATGAACCCTTGTTTTGTGTAATGAAGTGGTATATGTTGGTTTTGAGATTGGTTGTGGCAATGTATTTTCTTTGTTGTTTGTTACATTTTGTGCATATACTGCACTAATGGTGTCACTGCACATTTTGTGCTTATAATACACTGCATATCACTGCACTTTTTATACATCTACACTAACTCACTGCACTGCACATTTCCTGCTTATAATACACTGCACATTTTGTGCATACACTACAAGAACTCACTGCACATTTTGTGCTTAAACTGCACTAACTCACTCAACATTTTGGGCATAAACTGCACTAACTTATAGCACATTTTGTGCATAAACTGCACTATAAAATTCAATACACAAAACCACCAGCGATGGCGGATTCTGTTGCCGCCAACATAAATTAAAGTGCAGTCATAACTGCATAACAATTAACCAAAAGAGAGTGAGTTTACAGAGACTAGAGCTAATGGTTAATGCAGACCCAACTGCCAATTAAAGTGCAGTCGCAGCTGCCCAAAACATAGTCTTAAATGTAGTCATATTTGCCAAACCACTACCTAGAGTTAACACCAACCTTAAATGAATTCATAATGCAGCCACAGCTGCCCAAAACAAAGTCATAAACAACTATTATATACACAAATTCATAATTCAGTCACACCTGCCAAAAAAACACCAAAATAAGATAAAATTGCATCAGATGTTGTGGGATTAGGTAGTGGAGTTTCCTTGGCTCAATTGTGCAGCTTTGGACCTTGTCTGAATCTGCTTTTTGCCCCTCATTTCTTGAAGCTTCCTGGAGGTCATAGCTTTTGTTCCTCTCCATTTCACACCACCACTTTCTTTGTGCCCAAGATCTCCGGTGACAACTGCTGAAGACTTGATGTTTCTAAACCTTTGACTAGGCAATCCAAGCTGCTCAAATGAATAGAACAGTCTTAGTACTACTTGTTAGTGTTACTAAATTTCAGAAAATGATGTTTAAGTGATAAGAATATAACAGTCTTACATTAATGATAGTTTGTCCACTTTGTGTGTGCAGCACTCCCATTCCAACCATCTTTGGCCTGTTAGTAGCAACATTCTACAAAATAAACCAAAACATTAGCAATTAGCCTATACATGAAATAGGTGAAATTACATTACATTTTCAGTTGAACCCTTTGGCCTACCCCTTCCTCTTCAAGTTAGAGCCACTGCCTTTCTTTGGCTAGCAGTAGCACTTGCACTTGGGCCAGTAGCAGTAGAATCTCAAAGACATTTTCTTTTGTTGTGACCCTTGTTGCATGTCATTTCAATCCCCATTTTGGAGAGTTTTCCGATTTTATTATTTTCATTTGCCTCCTTCCTCCTAACAGTCTTAGGCCTTCCTAGAATCTTACTTATTTCAGGTGGTATAACAGAAGGATTTGTTGATGGTGACCACATCTTCATGTTCAAAAAGCGGTTGAATGATGTGTTTGTATATCTTCATATAGGTTTCTCTAGTATACCATTGGGAAGTGTAATCTATTAGGTTTAACTTCTTGTGGTTTAGAGCAGCAATTGTATGAGGACATGGGATGCCTTTCAACATCCATTCTCTACAAAAATAAGTCTGTCTAGGCAGATCCACAATATGCCTGAATTGTCCTTCAGGAATCTTATACCCTGTATCAGAATTCCACTCAATATTGCACTTCATAGACCTTTTTGTGTTATCTGCCAGAACCTTCATTTGGAGAAATGTCATATATTAAACTGTTACCGAACTCCCTCATCTATCCTACTCTCTTCATCATTTTCACCCTTATTTCTTCTAGCATAGTAAGTATAGTCTTGTGTCTTGCAGCCAGTATCCAAGAATTGAAACATTCTACCATGTTGTTTTCTACACTGTCATACTTCGTGGTAAAGTTGTTGTAAACCTTGCTCCATCTTTTTGGGCTGTATTACAACAACTTATCAAGACATTCTTCTCCCAAAAGTTTCATGTAGTTTAAGTTTTCAATCAACTGAGCCTTAAAAGTAGACCTTGCACACCTCCAGAAGCAATTCTGTCTCACAAGGCCTCTATATTTTTTGAACCAATTAGCTAAGACATGCCTAGCACACATCCTATGCTCAACATAGGGCAGCTGCTCTGTTATGGCACTTTCAAGACCCTGTGAAAAATAAAAAATAGACAGTTAATTAAAAAAAAAAAAAAGAACATCAGTAAAATCATATATGAAATGGAGTGAATTCAACAATTAAATCTTACCTTTTGCATATCTGTTATAACAACAATGTCTGTCCCATCTCCCAGCTGAAGACCTTCCTTTAAAATTCTAATAAACCTAGTCCAAGTTCACTTTTTCTCAACCTCGGCCTCTCTTTAGGCTAAAGATATCATCATCGATTGTTGCCATCTTTACAAACAGCAACAAGTAACTGGCCTTTTGAAATTCCCTTTAAAAAGCAACCATCCAAACCAATTCACTTCCTACAACTAGCTAAGTAGGACTTCTTTATTGCATCAAAACATATGTAGAAGCCTCTAAACATTTTTCTGCCCCCTTCAAATGTCTAATCACTAAGATTGAATATACATGTACTACCTGGATTTGATCTTAACAACTCATCCCTATAATATAAAATTCTCCCAAACTCCAAAACATGGTTACCCATTAACTCAGCTAACACTTTGTTTCTTGCTTTTCTACACACAGTTCTACCAATATAAACATCCGACTCCTTCTTAATAAGCTGCTAAAACTCAAAAATCCTAATGTTTGGTTGTTCCTTTATCCTCTTATTATAGTGACTGGGCAAGAATTTGGAATTGCAAAGCTTGTTCCTATTAGTAGGGTCACATCTGTGAATTGGATTATAGTTCTTCACCACAAAGTTATTAGTCCTAGAGTCAAGACTAGCTAATAAAAGCCAAGGACAACTCTGTGTATACCTAAGCCTTACCCTTGTAGGTTCATTAACATGTTTTTCGATGGCAACATGTTTTTCAATGGCAACATGTTCATCAATTGCATACTTGGTAAGTGCAGTTCTAAATTCATTAACACTTCCAAAGTAGAGGCTTGTTTCCCACACTTTATCTTTTTAGGTTTTATCAAACACAATGTAATGACCCGTTTGGTCGTTATAGAGTTTTGGACTTTTTTTTTTACCCCCGTTGACCCTTCCTCGAGCCCTATAAGTATAATTTAGATCTTCATGGATGGTATAATTCTCGAGATGATCGGGTGAGGTTTATGATAACTCGTGTGATATAGAGTTTGAAAATGAAAAGCATTTGACCAATAGTTAACTTCTGGGTAAATGGACTTTTTTTGGAAATTCATTTATTTCGAGAGGTTTGGATAGTCATTTGTGACTTGGTAGAGTATTTAGTTCGGTTCCCAAGACACTTGGGAGTTTTTTGGGCTATTGATTGGAAAGTTGGTCTTTGGCCTTTGGGTGTTGACCCTGTCAAATAGACCTCCGTTGGGAATTCCGAGACCACGAGTGAGACCGTAGCGTATTTTTATGTGTGTATGCATGGTTGGTTTGTATATGTGAGGTCTCATGTGATTGTCAGATTTCGGGGTTGAACTCGTGAAAAATCAGATTTTTCTAGTGTCTAGTGTCCGTTGTAGCAGCACCAGGGCCACTATTGCGGAACCGCTATAGCGGGGTCTTGGCCGTTGTAGCGGGTAAGAGATGCTAGGGTTAGGGCGCTACAGCTAATGGATATTGGTTGTAAGGAAGCCTGCAGCGAGTGTGGTCTCGTTAGCTTGAGCCCGCTGTAGCGGACTTGTGACCGCTGCAGCGGGATTATGGGATTTCAGAATCATTAAAGGGTAGGATAAAACCCTTAAACCCCTATCATTTCGTTCATCACTTTCTAAGCATACTTGGGGCAAATTGATGAGCTCTTGGCTGCTTCTTCATTATGATAAGTCTCCTAACCTAGTATTCATTGATTTAATCTTCTTAAACTTGAATCTAAGCTAGAAATCCATTAGAATCAAAGAGAGAAAATGGGTTTTGACGATAACTTCTTGAAATGAGTTCTAATCTTTCTAAATGGAAATTGTTAATGGGTTTGACTAATCTAATCATAGAATCTGATGATTTCATAGCTAATAAGCTTGAATCTTCCATTTGTATTGATTAATTTAAAGGTTGAAAAACTAGAGTTCATACCCAAATTTGTGGTTTTCACTTCAATCTCAAAATTAGCCTATTCTAAAGTTATTTCAGAAATTGTTTAGTAGGATTGAGCTCCTAGAACATAGAATTGCATATTTCACTTTCAAAATGACCGTTTTACCCTTGTGGGCCCGTTTCCCCTTTCTCTATAGCTGAATTTGACCCAAACGATAAGTATAGCAATATGGTTGTTGTTCTTCATTATTTCTAATATAAAATTTGAATAAGATTAGACTTTGAGTATTTGGAGGCGCAACGAAAGGGCAAGGCAAAGGTTTGATTGTTCGCCTACCAGGTGAGAAAAGGGTAGGTGCCCGCACGTTCCTCGATTTGGGACGTGACAAGTTAGTATCATTGCCCTAGGTTACCCGATCTATAAGTACAAGGGCATGTCTAGTAGAGCTTTGCATATCGGTACGATGAGCTCCGCACTTATCTGCCAGGGGCTATAGGACATTTAGGAAATTTCACATTCTTTCATTCTTTCGTGCTACTTTATTCAAATTGGTACCTACAACTTTCAAATTGGTATTTGATTCATTCTATTCTCTTACAGATGGTGAGTACACGTATCACTATTGCGAGGGACGAGGTGCCCGAGCCCCCTTTTGGAGCAGGCACTAGGGGACGAGGACAGGCGAGAGGCCGCGGCCAGGCTAGAGGCCATGAAGGTGCATCGACTAGGGGCAGTGCCCTTGCAGTGGGATAGAGACGAGCATAATCAGCATCTCCGGAGCCTTTGCCAGAACAACAGCCGGAGCAGCAGCCCCAGAGGGCATATGCAGTCGGGGAGGTGTGGGGCCAGCCAAACCCACCACGAGGGTATGTCAGACGCAGCCTTCCAGGATGTCATGGCCAATATACTTCTACATCTCGATGGGCAGCATGCCATAGAAGGTGCAAATACACCCAGTGGTAGTTCCCAAACTAGAGTAGGTATAAATATTCCCAAGCAGGGCCAGACTCTTGGGATGCAACTTGTTGCTGCCATGGCCTCACATATAGATGGTATCCTAGCCCCTGAGGGTACTCCCAGACTAGTAGCAGCTCAGCCCCTAACAGTTGGGGATCAAGATATTATCAGTAAGTCTCTAAGCGATGATGCTTACAAGTTTATTGTGGAGATATATGAGAAGCTTTATAAGATGGGCATTGTGGAGTCTCACGACGTGGATTATGTGTCCATTCTGTTTCCCAGTGATGCGAAGACTTGGTGGATTATATTGAGGATAGGCCTATTGATGCACCTCCACTTACCTGGACCCAGTTCCATCAGGCTTTCTTGGAGAAGTACGTTTTACGTATTCTGAGAGACGAGTCTAGAGATGAGTTCTCTTATTTAAAGCAGAGATAGATGTCTGTATAGAGTATGAGGCCAAATTTCTATTTTTGGCTAAGTCTGTGACCCAGTTGATTCCAATTGAAGCGGAGAGGGTTCATAGATTTATTGGTGGACTTGTGGTTCCACTCCATATTTCTTGTCTCCAGTTTGTGGCAATGGTTTCTTCTTTCCAGGTAGTCGTTGATCATGCCATGAGTGTTGAGTCTGCCAAGGCTCGTTCTTTGGGAGGATCTAGTGAGAAGAGGCCACATCACAGTGATTTTAGTGGTTCCAATTATAGGGGCGGAGGATAGTCTTCTCAGCCCTATCAATCAGCCCCCAGCCACCCCGTTCAGTCTGCATTGCAGGCATCTTCTGTTGGTCCTTCTAGACCCAGTGGTTATAGGGCTGGACAGTCTCATGGTGGATCTTACTCCCGACCAGCTGATCGAGGTGGTCCCTCTGGTTCATCAGCTTCTATGTATTTTCCTCTAGCTCCCAAGTCTTGTTATGTATTTGGTGATCCTGGTCACCTAATGAGCGACTGTAGCAGACCTAGACAGAGTGGGTCCCCGCAGGGTTCTTGGTTTCAGACCTTGAGGACTCCAACATCATCATGTAGCGGGGATATTTCTTCAGCTAGAGATGGTGCTCATTCAGGCCGCGGTGGTTCTCATTCGTCCAGGGGTGGACACCAGCCAGGTAGGGGTGGTTCCCAGGTCTTCCGAAGAGGAGGGCAGTTTGGCCTGAGTGGACTTGGTGGGGCACATTGCAATGCTTTTCTAGGTAGGCCCGAGGCCTAGGATTCTGATGTTGTGATCTCATGTATTATTTATGTTCGTCATCGGCCGGCTTCAGTCTTGTTTGATCCTTGGCCTTCTTTTTCTTATGTGTCTACTTAATATTCTATTGGTTGGAATTTGACTAGTGATTGTCTTGATATGCCTATTCATGTGTCTACTCTGGTGTGAGATTTCATTTTGGTTGATCGAGTATATCGATCTTGTTTAGTTACTTTATGGGGTACGACACATGGGTAGACTTGATGATTTTCGATATGGTAGATTTTGATATTATCCTGGGTATGACTTGGTTGTCATGGTATCACGCGATCCTGGACTGTCATGCCAAGGCAGTCACTTTAGTTATGCCTTGAATTCCTTGACTTGGGTGGAGGGGTACTCTGAGTCCCACTCCAAAGAAGATCATCTCTTATCTCCGCTCGAAGAAGTTAATTGACAAGGGGTGTTTGGCCTATTTGGCCTATGTTCATGATACTAGCGTTGCTTCTCCGCCCTTTGAGTCCGTGCCTATTATGAGTGAGTTTGTAGAGGTCTTTCCTTCTGATTTGCTGGGTATGCCACCCGACCGTGATATTGATTTCTGCATCGACTTGGAGCCAGGAACGCGCCCCATTTCTATTCCTCCTTATAGGATAGCACCTGCTGAGTTGAGAAAGTTGAAAGAGCAGTTGCAGGATCTTCTGAGCAAGGGGTTTATTAGACCAAGCGTCTCCCCAGGCACTCCCATTTTATTTGTGAAGAGGAAGGATGATATGATGAGGATGTACATAGATTAGTTGAACAAGGTCACCATTTATAATAAGTATCTGATTCCTCATATTGATGACCTGTTCGACCAGTTTCAGGGTACTTAGGTATTTTTGAAGTTTGATTTGAGGTCAGGCTACCATTAGCTGAAGATTCGGGCTGAGGATATCCCGAAGACATCCTTCAGGACTCGTTATGGTCATTACGAGTTCCTTGTGATGTTATTTGGGCTTACGAATGCCCCAGCAGCTTTCATGGACTTGATGAATGGCATTTTCAAGCCATCTTTAGACTCCTTCGTCATAGTGTTTATTGATGATATCTTGGTTTATTCCAAGAATAGAGAGGAGCATGAGCATTATTTGAGGATTGTCATTGGCTTGTTGAGAGAGAAAGAGCTTTTTGCCAAGTTTTCAAAGTGCGAGTTCTGGCTTAATTCTGTGGCGTTCTTGGGCCACGTCATGTCAAAGGAAGGGATCATGGTTGATCCCAAGAAGATCGAGGCTGTTAGAGATTGGGCGAGACTCACTACCGTGATCGAAATTCGTAGCTTCATGGGTTTGGTCGGTTCCCTTTATGGTCTGATGCTTGTGAAGAGAGCTTTCAAAAGCTCAAGACTCTATTGACTACTACTCTGATTTTGGCATTACCCATAGAGGGTAAGGATTTCTCCGTTTATTATGATGTATCCTGTGTTGGCTTGGGCGTTATGTTGATACAGGAGGGCAAGGTCATTGCCTATACTTCCCATCAGTTAAAGATCCATGAGAAGAACTACCCTACTCACAATTTGGGGTTGGCAATCATATTCTTCTGTTTGAAGATTTGGAGGCATTATCCACTGTGAGGTGTTTACCGATCCCCGCAGCCTTTAGCACGTGTTCGGTCAGAGGGGTCTCAACTCTAGGCAGCATAGGTGGTTAGAGCTTCGAAGGATTATGATATCACTATACTTTACCATTCAGGTAAAGCTAATGTGGTAGCCGATGTCTTGAGTCACAAGGCAGTGAGTATGGGCAGTCTAGCTTGATTGGTTGATTCTGGGCGTCCTTTAGCTATGGAGGTTTAGACTCTGGATAACAGCTTTGTGCATCTCGATGTTTTAGATCCAGGCAGAGTTTTAGCATGTGTTGAGGTGAGGTTTTCACTCTTAGAGCAGATTAGGGCCCAACAGTTTGAGGATGCTGAATTATGTAAAATTCGTGATAAGGTTTTGAGAGGTGAGGCCAGGGAGGCTATGCTTGATAGTGAGGGGATTCTGAGGATCAAGGGACGTGTGTGTATTCCTCATGTGGGTGTTCTGATTCGATTGATATTGGAGGAGGCTCATAGCTCCAGGTATTCTATTTATCTAGGGGCGATGAAGATGTACCGTGATTTGAGGCAGCACTACTGGTGGGGTCAGATAAAGAGAGATATTGCAGATTTTGTTGCTAAGTGTGGGAACAGTCAGTAATTCAAGTATGAGCACCAGCGACCTGGTGGTGTACTTCAAAAGATGCCCATTTCCGAGTGAAAGTCGGAGAAGATTACCATGGATTTCTTCGAATGTCTTTCGAAGACCCTGGGTAAGTTAGTCTCAGTGTGGGTTATTGTTGATTGGTTGACTAGGTCTCCTCATTCCATCCCTGTTCAGGTTACACATATTACAGAGAAGTTATCCAGGATATACATTCGTGAGATTGTACGATTGCACCGGGTTCCTATTTCCATCATCTCAAATCGAGGTCCCCAGTTTACTGCCAACTTCTGGAGGTCATTGCAGGTAGAGTTGGGTACTCAGTTGGACCTGAGTATAACTTTTCATCCCCAGACTGATGGTCAGTCCCAGTGGACTATCCAGGTGCTCGAGGATGTGTTATTGACTTTGGTGGTCATTGGGACAAGTTCCTACCCTTGGCAGAGTTCGGTATAATAATAGCTACAATTCGAGTATTGATATGGTGCCGTTCGAGGCTTTATATGGTAGGAGGTACCGTTCTCCTATTGGGTGGTTTGATGCTTTCGAGGTTTGCCCGTGGGGTACAGATTTGCTTAGAGAATCCTTGGACAAGGTAAATCTTATTCAGGAAAAGCTTCTGGTAGCTGAGAGTCAGCAAAAGATCTATGCGACCGAAAGTTGAGGGCTAAGGAGATAGCTTCTGTTAAGGTTCAATGGAAGCATCCTCATGTTGAGGAGAACACATAGGAGACCGAGTCAGATATACGTGCGTATAACCCCGCCAGGTGTCTGACTCGGTACTTTCCCGCTTTTCTTTGTCGCTCGAGGACGAGCGATGATTTAATTGGTATCTGATGTAATGACCCATTTGGTCGTTATAGCATTTTGGACCTTTTTACCCCCCCCCCCTGACTCTTCCTCGATCCCTATGAGTACGATTTAGACCCGCGGGGATGGGTGGTACGATCCTGAGATGATCGGGCGAGGTGTATAATGACTTGTGTAATATAGAGTTTGAAAGTGAAAAGCGATTGATCAATAGTTGACTTTTAGGTAAACAAACTTTTTTCGGGTATCCGTCAATTTCGAGAGGTCTGGATGGTAGTTTGTGACTTGGTAGGATGTTTAGTTCGGTTCCCAAGGCACTTGGGAGCATTTTAGTCTATTGGTTGGAAAGTTAATCTTTCGCCTTTGGTTTTTGACTCGGTCAAAATAGACCTCCATTGGGAATTCCGAGACCATGAGTGAGTCCGTAGCATATTTTTATGTGTGCATGCATGGTTGGTTTGTATCTGTGAGGTCTCGGGTGATTGTCGGATTTCGAGGTTGAACTTGTGAAAAACTAGATTTTTTTTTTGTGTTCGGTGTCCGTCGGGTGAAGCGCGGCACTGTGCCCTCCATAGCAGAACCACTATAGTGGGGTCTTGGCCGCTATAACATGCAAGATATGTTTGGGTTGGGGCGATACAGCGGATGGATAGCGAGAGTGGTCTTGCTAGCGCGAGCCTGCTGTAGCGGACTCGTGACCGCTGCAGCGGGATTATGGGATTTCAGAATCATTAAAAGGCAGGATAAAACCCTTAACCCCTATGTCACGACCCAAACTAGAGGGCCACGAAGGGTACCTGGGCCCTACCTACCGAGCATCGCTAAACATACTTTCCCATCATGATCATAAACAAGAGGGGACCTTGGGGTTCACCAGAAGAAATCTGCTAAATCATACTTCCTCTGTTTCAATTTATGTGAACCTATTTTCTTATTAGTCCGTGCAAAAAAGAATAACCTCTTTCTATATTTTGAAACACTTTACCTTTATGCAATAATTTATAGCCACACAATATATATGTAACTCATTTAAGACCACAAGTTTAAAAGTCTTCTCTTCTTTTTTAGACTCCGTGCCCAGCCAAATGGTTTCACATAAATTGAAACGGAGTTAGTATGAGAGATATGCTAAAAAAAGAGATGAGTCTATGAAGACGTACTATACAACTATGCTAGACAAAAACTGTGCAAGCCGATAAGGCCATCGTGAAATACTATACAACAAAAATATAGGCCGAAGGAGCTATACAAAGTCTAGCTATACCATGATTGTCTACAAACCTCTACTAGAGTATATGACGTATTAAGTGTTGACATCTAATTTTTGACCTCCCATAATTTGTTTTAATTACGCATGGTCCTTGAATATTAAACGGTATGAAATATATATTTAGAAGTCAAAATGATTTAATAAAAACTATTTAGATAATATTTTACCATTATTATTTGGTAAAATAATTCTTATAATGTTATAAATCGTTTGGAAATTAATTTGCAACAATTATGATACATTTGCTAAATTTAATGAAGGAAATAATTCAAAATAATTATTTATTTAATTGTTTAAATTATCAGAAATTAATTAGCAAATATTTTACTCTATTTAATGCAAGGAATCTCGTTAATTAAATAAATTAATCATTTTACCCCTCAATTCTTGTTTAATCGATTTATTAGAATTTATCATAATTAATTGAGTGTTTAATTGTGGTTTATTCTGTAAATTACCCATTAAATGACTCTAATTGAAGTAATTAATTAATAGTCCAATTATGGCCCAATTGAAAATCAATTTCCTTAATTGAGGTCATTATTGCAAAATTAGCCTTTTAAATTGTTATTTAGTTTAGTTGTAACCTTATATGAAAGAGCCAAAATCATTGGTCTGAGTAATTAAGGTTATTTTTGCAAATGTTACCCTAAGATGGCTAATTGGACCAAATAAGGCGATAAGTAAAATAGTCTTGTCTTAAAATTAAGCCAAGTAAGGTTATGTTTGCAATTAAACTCATTTTATGCAATTAGCAGTGTCTCTAAATTAATTAATTAATTAAGTGTTGTTAATTTTTGGACATAATTGAAATGTTTCATCAATAGACGTTCTCAATTTTTGGCTATCTTTTAAAAAAAAAGAGTCATTTTTACCCTCCTATGTATACGCATGTATACGCGAGTATACAAGTATATATGTGTATATACATGTATACCGTGTATACATGTGGGCTGCCTTTATTTCCTTCAAAAAATTGAGCCGAGCCCAGGCCCAAAGGATCATGGCCCGACCCAAGAAAACATTAAAGGGGTAATAGCCCCCTTTTATTCCTTCAGAAAAGCAAATGACCCTTTATGCATAATGAAAAGGGTTTTCTCTAAGGAAACCCTAGCCGCCCTTGCGCTCTTCCTCTCTCATACGTCATTTGTTGCCAAATATGGCATCGGAACAGTGTACTATCGCTTTTTACAGAGATTGTCATCCGCTTTGGATTGAACAATTAATGTTCTACCCTATCTCTTATCAAACGCCACCGTTGAATCGCCAAAGAAGTGAGGTTGCCCCTCTTTTTTGTTGTTGCTACATTTTTCAACGGCCATAGACTGCTTTCTCTTAATTGTTTTTGTTGTATTGTGATTTGAATTCACGATTCCTATCGGTTCTTGAAGAATCCAAAGGATTAGCCTTGTTGGTCAAAATTTGGCCTTTGATGTTTTTATTTGATGTAATCCTAACCCTACAATATCGAATTATGAGTTTGAAATCCCATTTCGGGGATTTATTCCACATCGTTGAATCTAGGGTTTGGGGGGTTTGGGAGTTTCTATTTAAAGAGCCCTATTCTTTCTTATTTGGACAAGTTGGAATATATTGAAATTCGATATACTCACAAAAACTCAAAAATACCTGAGATTTCTAAAATATTGGAAATCCTTCAATTTTCTGAGTTTAAGTAAATTTTAAAGAGTTTATTTCTCTTGTTTTTTAGGTTTGTGTGTGCTTGAGTGTTGGAGGGGAAAATTGAGGTTCTCAAGTTCGAATCCCGACCAAGGCTACGCAAAAAAAAAAAAGGTAATTCCCCTTCTCTTTTATTTTCTTGCATTTTTATCTTCTTAGCTTGTTCTAGCTTAGTTTATTTCCTACTTTTATATGATTTGTATGTTGCTTAAGTTTCACGTAGTTTTAGATGCCTATGTGTTAAAGCAGTCTATTCCTATTTCGATGTGTAAGTTATATTTGTGCTTAGTTTAGTCTTGGTTGCAAATGAATAGGTTCATGAGATTTAATTAGTTATCAAACACAGACCAGTAATGCGCTCATTTTTTTTTATGTGTTTAGATTAGTTTAGTTCAATATGGTTAAAGTATGCTATATATGTTAAATCTTGGTTCCAAGGGTATGATTAATATTGACTAAACATGCCTCATGTGTTAGCTTAATCCAACCTGCCTAAAATATAAATTATGGATCCTTATGTGTTAACTTTGTGTGAGCAAATATGGTGTTATACACTGCTTTTAATCGAAATTTTGATGATTTGATCATGTTTTATGTATTATCCATGGTTTGATCTACCCAAGTTAAATATAATTTTGTTGTCTAGTCTATGAGGTCAAGTATGCTCACTTAGGCTTATATTTTGGTATTAATTCATCCATGTCCAATATGTGTTGTGTGTGCATTACTATCTCGGCTAAATGTCTACAGTATGTTGTTGAGCTTGTTCCTTTTTCTCTTTGTAAAGTCAGTGTTAGTTTAGTTCTTGTCTATCATCTATTTGAAGTGTGATCTTATTGTTGGCTCTGTTAGCCTGTTGTTATTTGCAAATGTTTACATGCTTGGTAGTTGATGTTGTAAGAGGTTGTTGAGTCCAGTTATGTCTAAATTTGTCACCACCACCTTGAGACAGCCCCCCTGATTTGATCTAAAATGTCCCGTTTGACCCTTGTTTGAGCTTAAACCATTACAAAGAGGAATTCATTAATCCTTGTACCTTGTATGAAATTAAGAAATCCTTCTTGCATTAGTCATGGTATGTCTACTTTTGTTTAAACATTATAGTTTTTCTTTTTGGCAAGTAAAAAATGGTGTCTCTTTAAGGTCAAAAGCCTCTGTGACACACCTTAATCGTTTCTGAGCTTTTAAAGGCATGTTCCATGAGTCCTCATTAATTGGTCTTATGTTTAAATCTTGAAATGCATAAAAAGGTATAAAAGGTCTCTCTTCATAAACTATGGCCTCTGAAAACTCACTTGGTAACCTGTGAAGTTTGTATCATAGGTTAGAGGGTCTTACTTTGATTTAAAATAAATCATGAGATTCCTATGTGAATCTGTTGTCCTTACTAAGGTGTGGGCTTAAAAACTGATTCTATGTGACTCCATTGTCCATGATAAAATGCTATTAAGGTTTGATAGTTTGTGCTTTGTCTATGATCTTATATTCTGTTGTCCCTGAGTGTGTCTAAAGGAATAAGAAATTGTGGAAGTTTAAGTATGGTCTTGGTGGGAGGAGTCACCTGACATGTGAATGAAAGTAAGTGTGACTTACCCAGGGCCTAGAAGAAGAGGGTAGAGCTTGGAGTTTCTTGCTAACTTAGCTTAACCCTCCTATTTTGAGGTTGCTGGGGTTCCCTTACTAACACTCATATATCATGGGATCCTCCAAACAATTTGAAAGGCCCATTCTGAGAAATTTTATCCCAAAGAATTCCATGATTAAGTTTAGTTAAGTCCTCATACACTGATCTTTGTGAATCTAAGTGTTAGTACCTATGCGTGACTCTATATGCTTGTTGTGAACCTCATTATCGGGGTGTGTGACCTTTTTGTACTTAAAATGCTGAAACTAGTAGCCTATATGAGCATCTAGTCACTATGATCGTGTTCATGTCCATTTGATTGTTAAAGCCCAGCTCTGCCTATCTTATCTCATCTCTAAAAACTGGTTGTGACTTGGAGACATATCAACTAAAACATGATTAGTACAACACTTTGCTTGACTGAGTCTGCTACATGCTGAGCTTGAAGAGTGTTTTTGTGTGAGTCAAAGTGGTGGTTCAAATGTTTCAAGTTCAGGGTATAGATGAGCAAAGCATCCTTGTCTTTTGATTGGAATTTTGTTGAGACCTTCAACTTCCTCTCTGAAATATCAAATGGATTCCGTAGGACACTTGCCCTCTCCCTTGTGCTTTTTTCTTTCTTTCTTTCTTTTCCCTGTGTGTTCTAGTGCATATCTTGTCAACCTTGTTGTCTACGTGTGGAGTTAACACCTGCTAAATGTGTGTCTTTTCTAAGAAAACTCCCTTCTACATTAGATAGCATTTTTTTTTAAAACATGCACTACCTCTGTCCTGTTATGAACATGCTTACTTGAATGAATATGAAGTATGTCAATATGTGCCTCTGATTCCTTGTGAGTTTCATGGAAAGAAATGTGTGAATGTATGCGATATACAAGAGATATACCTCAATATACAGGGTATACAGGACTGTCATATATTCCATAGTATATGAAGGCTTCATATTTGGTATATGCTTATATACTCACCTATAAAAAATGAAGTTGTTCTCTGCTATATTGTATTTGGGATTTTATTTATCTGAACTTGTTGTGCTTTGTTGTGTATAGTACTCCTTTATTTCTATACTTGGGCCAATCTGATTGGTTTTAAATAAATTACTTGAGTTAAGAGTTTTTCCTTCCTACTTATGTTTCCTTGCTTTCCCTCCATAATTGTTTATCTATGAATCCAAGTTTGTTTAAATTTGATTTTATTCTTACTTAGACCCATAATAATCCTTATTTTTTTATATGCTATGTGAACCTATCCTGGGCTATTTGGGCCACTCCTTGCATTAAACCAAGTTGGGCCTGAAGCCCAACTTCCTTTCTTTGATCGAATCCGCTAAAAAATGAAAAAAAGGAAGCTGATGTTTGTGGAAGGCCCAACCAATGGGTGAAAATGGCACTGGATGGCTTGGGTAGTCCCATCAGTTTTATTTTTACAAATATTTTCTACTCTCTCCCCTTTTCCTATTTTGATATATCTGGCATGTATATATATTGTATACACTGAATGTGCTAAATATTGGAACCCTATGGACATAGAACTTAGGAAATAACTTAGTAATTTAGGGAAGTCGCTAAAATGGATTTCAAACTCGGGCATAACTGTTTTTCTTGCGAGCTTTACAAACAAACAATTTTGAGGAGAAAGCTCTTTTGGGATTTTTGGTTAAGTATGAAGAAAGAAAAAAATGAAGAAACAAGGATTTGGCTCAAGTTAAAATTGGTTCAAGGTTGATGTCAAGAAAAGGCGTTTTTTGAACACTAAATAATAAACTTTGGGCCTCAAGCCCGTGAGATTGTAATAAAACTGCTATGTACTGCTTGCTTGTGAACAAAAATGATTTTTTGAGTTACAATGGCCTTTAAAATACTTATGCATTAAGTGGACAAATTCTGGATTTGGGATTAATTTGCATAGCCCTTTCAAAAAATGGATTTGGACTTAACAGAATGAAATATGTCAAATATAATAATAAATAATCTATGGAATTTAAAGTAGACATTCGTTCCTGCAGGGGACCCATGGTGTCCATGTACCACTCGTTCCGGATTCACTCCTCGAACCCGAGCCACAGCCTCACCCCTGGTCAAATGTGCCTTCTCATTTAAATATACCACTCGTTCCGGAACGAACCTTGGACCACGAGCTCACAACTAGGCCACATCCCCACCCCCGGTCAAATGTGCCTATGTCACTTCACTTTCAGTAATCAATTTATCAAGTACCATGTATCAAATAGTATCACAAGTTCAACAAGAAGATTATATTAACTTCTTCACTAATTCACATCACAATGTATGTTTCCACGTATTCCAGTTCATTAGTATGTATGGACTATGAACAATTAGCAATATCAAAGTCAAATACAAGGAATCATGCCACAAGTCTTCCATGAATCTTTTCCTAAACATTTCCACCATGTATGAGTGTATAAATGCATAAATGAGTGTAAGCATGGTAAATCAATGCAAACCAATAAAGCAATAGTGAAGGTACAAGTCACCAAGCCACAAGTCATATCAAGAGTTAGATCAACTCAACCATGAAATTAATCATACAAACCATCTCAACCAACATCAGAGTCTATGCCCCTCTTTACCTCCACATATAGCAAGTACGCCTCACAACTAAGTCTTGTATCACCAAGATACTCCATTTTTCTATATATTATCATCCACAGTAAATCATACATCAAGTTTTCGTCTACGTACTGTCATAAGTTTGTATCACAATTTAAGTCTAAACTCATTATCCTTCCTTTCTCCGATGATATGGGTCACAATAAGAGAGAACTGAGTACAACATGACAATATAGGTAATAAGTCCAATCACAATAACAGGGCAACAAGCCACCATCAACAACAATCAACCTAATAGAAATCCATCCCGAATCAGCACAGTATGAATAAAACTACACCTTATATTTCAGTACATAAAGTAATGGCGACGAGCCCACAAAATCAGAAGTCATACCAACCTAGCTAATATCCAACCGAAACACTATGTCTGAAGACCTAGTCATGCTTTCTCCCATCAATTCTAAACAATATATACGTTTCGCTAATCAAAGTTTAACTAAAGTAAACCGTGACCTACCTCGAATGAAGAACAGGAGCCACGAACTACTCCCACGAGCCTTCTATTTTCGAAACGCCTCAGAACGGTCAAAGTCTAACAATATGATGCTAAGTAAGAAACAAACCATGTATTTAAACAAGAACAACAATTTGGGGAAGAAGACCCACTTTCTTCTACCCTTTTCAATAGATGAAACCATCCTTTAATGGTGAATTTATCATAACTTCTATCTCAACAATTATTAACCTTCAACTCATGGGTTTCTAATTAATTTTACCCCTTTCAAATAGATTTTAGGAAAAAGTTTCCATTTTTATTAGAACCCTAAGTCTCAACATGCAATTTCAACCATAAGAAATCAAATTCCCTTCCTAGAAAGTGATAATCTATACTCCTAGATGATTATCAACAACAAAATCAACAACCCATTAATTATTTAAAGGTTTACTAATTCTAAGGTTCTAGGATTTTCAAACACCATTGAAGGACCTTAAACTAATCATGGAACCTGAAGAAGAAAGGAAAAGGAACAAATAAAGGTTGGGGCTTACCCTCCAAGACGCTTTCACCAATGAATGGAATGAAGTTTGCCTCTTTCTCTCTTGAAAACTGACTTTGGGGTCTTATGGGTAGTGGTTCGGAGTTGGAATATAAAAAGAGGGTATTCTGCGCCCGTCGATCACTGCAGCGGACCCGCTATGGTGGCCATGGATCCGCTACAGCGGACCTGTTGGAACAGTCCGAACGAAAATGGTCATAACTCCCTCATACGGAGGCGAAACGTGACGATTATTTTTGCTATAGCTTCATAATTACGATACGGATCTAATGCTTCAAACCTCACTCAAAACAAAGGTTGTTTGATCAATATGGAGCCCTTTCTAGCAAGAGACCTATGGCTAAAACATTAAATACGAGCGTGACAAAACCCAAACCCATCTGAAACTCTTCGGAACCTCACCAAAACTTATGGAAAAGTTCAAAATCATCATATTAACTTATTGGAACTTCCAAAACATTGACGCAGGGTCATGCTAACTCGACGTTAACCGTGGTTAACTTTAACTCATTAACTTAACTATTTTCTCCATCAATGACTCAATTTACACTCGAACCTTGCGGGAACCAACCCAATGACTTCATTAAGCCATAGATCATACTAACGGGACTCTGGTGAAGGGTCAACAAGAATAAATGGGTAAAAACCACTATAACGACCAAACGGGTCGTTACAGTTTGATTAATCTAATCATAGAATCTAATGATTCCATAGCTAATAGGCTTGAATCTTCCATTTGTGTTGATTAATTTGAAGGTTGAAAACTAGGGTTCACACCCAAATTGGGGATTTTCACTTGAATCTCAAAATTATCCTATTCTGGAGTTATTTTGGCAATTGTTTAGTAGGATTGAGCTCCTAGAACATGGAATTGCATATTTCACTTTCGAAATGAATGTTTTACCTTTATGGGCCTGTTTACCCCTTTCTCCATAGCTGAATTTGACCCAAACGATAAGTATAGTAATATGGGTATTGTTCTTCATGATTTCTAATATAGAATTCGAATATGATTAGACTTTGAGTATTTGGAGGCGCAACGAAAGGGAAAGACAAATGTTTGATTGTTCGTGGCTCCTGCTCGGCTACCAGGTAGGTTACGGTTTACCTTATGATTAGACTTCGATTAGCGAGGCATATGTAGAGTTAGTGATTATTGGAGAAAGCATGTTACGCCTTCGGGTATGAAGTTGGGATGGAATACTTAGGTTGTGTAACGACCCGTTTGGTCGTTATAGTTCTTTCGGCGTTTTCGCCCGTTCCCAAGCATTGATTAGCTTGCTTTTGACCCGACGAGACCTCTGATATACTTCCCGGGATGCCTAGACCGAATACGGGCAACTTTGGTGAAAATATAAGCTTAAAGTGAAAAATAGTAGACCCAAAGTTGACTTTTGAGAAAACGGATCTTTTCTGAAATTCTGTCAATTCTGAGAGGTCCGGATGGTTGTTTAGAACCTGTATGGGTATTTGGTTCAGTTCCCAATGCATTCGGATGCATTTCAGTACTTAGGATGGGAAATTAGGATTAAGGCATCGGGAGTTGACTCAGTCAACTAGGCCTCCGTTTGAAATTTGGAGACCACGAGCGCGTTCGCAGCGCAATTTTATGTGGTTTTGTGTGTTTGGTTTGTGAGCAGATGCCGTTGGGAATAACCCGGGATTTCGATTGAAGACTTAGAAAATTCGGAGATTTCTGGTATCTGATGCCCGCAACGGCGGCACCGCTGTAGCGGTGTGATCACCGCTAGGGCGGCCATGCGTGATCTTGGCCTTACCGCTGTGGCGGTATCTCAGCCGTCATAGCAGCACCGCTGCAGCGGCATCTCTATCGTCGTGGCGGTGACGGGCAGTCAATTTTCATGAATTGTGTCTTAAATAAGTCCTAGACCCTCATTATTTCTCATCTCGATATTTAAGCTTGGATAAACTGTTCTTGGAGATAATTTAAAGAAATTCTTGGAGGTAAAACTTTCCTATCCTTTACCCTTCCTTAATCACAATCATCTTAGTTTTCCCCCTTCCCTTTAATAATCCCTTAGAGATGGAATTTGAAAGAGGGTTTTTGAAGAACATTTCCCTAGATTATTAATGATAAATTAATGATGGTTATACTAAAACTTGAAGAATCTAAGCTTATTAATCATGTATCTTCAACTTTTAACGTTGAATTTCGGATTTGGAGACTTAGGGTTTATACCCAATTTGGGGGTTTTTACTTGAAATCAGATTTAGGCAAATTCTTGAGTTAAATCAACAATTATTTGTTGGGTTATGATCACGTAGTACTTAATTTGGTATTTTGCTCGCGAGTTTTTCGTTTTGCGCTTGTGGGCCTGTTTTCCCAATTTCTAGGGTTAAAATGGACCTAGTTGATATCATAGCAATATTATTATCATTCTTCATGATTTCTAATATAGAATTCGATTATTCTTAGACTACTTTAGTTCTAAGCTTCAGAGGAAGGGCAAGGCAAAATAGTGACTTGTTGGTGTTACGGTTCGGCAGTCCAGGTAGGTTATGCCTTACCTTTAGTGAGACTTCGTATAGTGAATCACATATTTGGATTATAATATCGGAGACAGTATGTGAACCTTCGGGTATGAAGTTGGGATGGATATTGCCTTAAGTTGGGTCCTGATGTGTGTTGGGACTAGCCACCCCGTTATGTGTGCTTGATTGTTCCATTTTTATGGTTGATGCCACGTGTAGTTGGTAGATATCGTGTTCTATCTTGTCGTCATGATTTGGATAGAATTGACATACCCGTGGTCGGTATTTGTACTTGGATATATTGTTGGCGTACCCACTGTTGGTACTTGACTTATTTATATATGTTGGCATACTCACTGTTGGTATTGTGATGTGATACTTGTTGGCATACCCCATTGTGGTACTTGTGGTATTGAACTTGATCGATTTACATATTCATTGCATGTATTCTCTCATATTCATGCATGGCCGATACCCAGTGGTGATCCAGTATCGCTGATTGAGCGACACTGATATTTGATAAACTCTTTTACTTGAGTGATTGTAAAAAGGCCGATGTCTGAAGATCCATTTCGGAATCGTTGATTATATGAACTGATATTTAATGAACTATTTTACTTGAGTGATTGTGAGAAGGCCGATGTCCGAGGTTCAATTCCGGAATCGTTGATTGTGTGAAACTGAAATTTGATAGACTCTTTTATTTGAGTGACTGTGAGGTGGCTGATGTCTGATGATCTATTCCGGCATCGTTGTTACATGGCCGATTCCGATGTTATTCCGGAATCATTGTTAGTGCATGGACTCCGCGGGTCCCCCGGGGTGGTGGCGGTGAGACTCCTCCTGTAAGCAATTAGCTAGGGTCCCGTCTGTCTGTTGGGCAAAAATTCGGGACCGTTGGCACTTAGACTTCACGAGTCACGTTGGGTTGTGCTACCGAGACGTCGATATTTCCATCCGGAGTACATGTGTACACCTCATTTGCATGGCATGGCATCGCATTCATACCATTATTGCACTGCATTGCATTATGACTTGATTGAGATGTTGTGATGATTGGATTGTGATGACACTGTTATGATGATGGATCGTGATGATTCTATTGTGATGATTGGATTGGATCGGATACATTCGGACTTGACAGATTTGGGTTAGATGCTTACGTAAATGATGATGGATATCTGGTTGTGATTATATTGTCTTATACGTGCTAGATTCCTTGTTTATCTGTTTTATCTTCTGAATTGTGTTAACTATACTTAGTCGGCCGATGATGCTACCAGTACTGTTGTTTGTACTGACCTGCGCTTGCTGCATTCTTTTATGAATGCAGAGTACCAGGTCGAATCTACCTCTCTGACCCGTGGCTGAGCGACTCGTCAGCTTCCACTCGAGTTTTCTAGGGTGGGAATGGCGTCCGCTGACCTTGAAGACTCTCCTATTACTTATGTCTTGCTTTCCATTACGAGACATGATTTGAGACTACTTATGTATTATTATTCGGTCTTTTAGTATTTGGATTTAGATGCTCTTGTATGACCGGACAGGATGCGGGTGGATTTCATTTACTTCCGCATTTGTTGATATTATATTATATTATATTATTGAGACTTATGTTATTTTACTTTCTTCCATTATTTTCTATTCTTTTTGAATGTTGAGTTAAGGGTTCGCCTACCGAGGTGGGAAAGGTAAGTGCCTGCACGACTCAGTGAAAATAGGTCATGATAGGTTGGTACTGCTATTAATTGTGGCTTGTTGGTTGTGATATATTTGCTTGTTGCCCAGGTGTGATATATTTTCTTGTTGCCCCGTTGTGATACTAGACTTGATATTGATAGTTCCCCGTGATATGTGTCCATATGTGGCACCATTGATATTGATAGATTCTTGTGATAGGTGTCCATGTGTGGCATGATTTGGCATTAATACACTCTTGTCGTCATTGATATCATGCATGCATTCATATTTATACATTGGGATCGGGTTGCGCACTACAACACATATATTGGACTGGGTTGCACGTTCCACAACATATATTGGATCGAGTTGCAAATTCTGCAACATATATTGGACCGAGTTGCACATTCAGCGATAGATATGGGATCGGGCTGTGCGCCACAGTAGGTACATAGACTTTGCAGGTCCCTCATGGGTCATGATTAGCAGGCGTGGAGGTATTCTGCCTGGAGCGTGTATGTATCATTGCATTGCATTCTTATTTATAGATTCGTCTGCTAGATTTGGACTCGGTACTTGTTTTATTGGTGAATTTCGAACTTGGTGATCTATACTTGTGGAGACATTTGGACTGGGTATTCTGTACTTATGGTGACATTTTGACTGACATTTAGTGATTCTGATTCCGTTCTTGGACATTGTTGATTGTACTTGTTGTGAGCATGTCTACCTTCCAATCTCTTACTTATGTATATGTTAGCTAACTGTTGTCAGCCTATGATGCCTACTCAGTATATGTCGTTGTACTGATTCTACCTTGCTGCAATCTTTTATGAGTGCAGAGTACGTGGCTGGATAGACTTCTGCCCCTCGAGAGGCGACTTCTGAGGCATTGCTGACGAGCATCCACGATGAGCACATGGCCAGATTCGCAGCCCGGATGACTCCTCCTATTTTACTTGTCTTATTCGCTACTTCTGAGACAGTATTTTATTTTGAGACTATGTATTCAGACTTTTAGTTATGTAGTGGCTCTTGTACGGCTTAGACCAGATTTTGGGATTGATATAATATTTCCGCACTTATTTACTTATCTATTTCAGACTTATTAGATATTTATGTTGGTTGGGTTATTTTATTATTGTTTGAATGATGATTACGAAACGGGTTTGCCTACCAAGTGGGAAAAGGGTAGGTACCTGCACGTTCCCTGATTTGGGACGTGACACACAACTCTATTTGTTACCTTCCTTCTTTTTGCTTTTTCTCTCTATTGAACTACTCCTTCATCATCAGATATGTCATCTAGATAGTTTCAAAACTGGAAGCTTCATCTGAAGGGTAATAAGGCTCATCACCAGCCAACTTACCTTCCAAGGTGTCTCTATTACCACCTTTTGATTCATCATACCCCGCATCTTGCTCTTTCAGTCATGTTCCTAACCTAACGTGTTCAGGAACAGGAGGTATTTCACCCCTCTTCCTTCTTTTGCCAGCCCTCTTTTCCTCCCTAAGACCCCTTAGCTCCCCATCTACATCACTCCCACTATGTACTTCTCTTTTATCAAATGATCCATCTAGGTCTGACTCTAAATCAGTATCAGATTCAACCTAACGTGTTCAGGAACAGGAGGTCTTTCACCCCTCTTCCTTCTTTGCCGACCCTCTTTTCCTCCCTAAGACCCCTTAGCTCCCCATCTACATCACTCCCACTATGTACTTCTCTTTTATCAAATGATCCATCTAGGTTTGACTCTAAATCAGTATCAGATTCAACAACATCAGGGTCAGCCCTAGTTTGTGAAGATTCAGTAATAGTATAAGAGGCAGGATTTGATTCAGCAGTAGTATGAGGGGAAGGATTTGATTCAGTAGTGTCAACAGTTGGAGGAGTAAAAGGCTGGAAAGGGACATAAGTTGGAAAGGGGCAGTATTTTGATATGGTTCAAATGGAGGCTCATTGAATGACTCTAAATCAGCATCAAAAGATGCATTATGTACACCACTACCCCCAATGTCTTAACCAATCCCTTTATCAAAAGAAACACCACTTTCCCCCTCCACATGGCTTACATATTCTAATAAGGGTGGGACCACTAGAGGCTCTTAAACCATGTGACAGACGAAAGCCTCCAAAATATCCTCATCAGATTTAACTTCTACCAATGACACACTATTAGCCAATCTAACATAAAGTACGCATTTACCAGGATCATACCCTAATTCTTTCACACAATCCAGCAATTCAAAGTAAGAAAACTTATCTAAATCCACATATGTAATATCAATAACTTCTCCACAAACATAGGGATTTTTTCCCATCGTTAAATTCCCACCATGGTAAAATCTCAAATTAATCAGTTCAAAAGACATTGTACGGCCTAAAAACAGTACAAATACTTCAATTTCATATATAAAGTCAAGCATTTAACAATGACCAAATCAACAACAATACATGCCACAAAAACTTATTTTTACATATTCAAGTATTTACCCAATCATTTACACGTCAAATTGAAAAAAAAAATTAAAGACACAAAAAAACCCTAGTTCTAGTCGCATTACACAGAAATAAAATGAGACAGGGGGCTAACCTTTTAGTAATAGAGATGATGAAATAGGTGTAACCTTTAAGATATTCTTGCAAACATCAACAAAAATTCCAACTTTCAATTGTCCAACTTCGAAGAATCACCAACACTTCAATTGTAGGTTTTTAAGATGAAGATAAACAAAAAAAAATCTATGAAGTCCAACAATATTGAGCAGATAAACTAAAAAACTCTATGATTTAAGCAAACATTGAACGTTTTCAAGTGGTGTCGTTTGGTTTCTTCGTTCTTGGGATTTGGACGACTGGGTTTTGAAATGGGTTTGGGTGTTATGAAATGGGTTGGGTGAAATAAAATGGGTTGGATTAATTAAATTTGTATATTTCCAAAGAATGGTGTAATTAGGAAATTAATTAGTTCATTTAATACGTGGCAGCAGCACGGGGCGAGTGTTTCCCACGCAATTCATTGGGGGGTTTGGGTGTGCGAAGGGGTAAATTAATTCACTTTTAAGATATTCAGAGGTATAATAGGTCGCATGTATGGTTTAAGTGTGATATCGATATTTTGGGTATAGTTTAAGGGTCATTTGATATATTTTGCCTTTTTTATAAGGTGCTATCTTCAATGTTTTATTCAAACGAAAGTGTCCACAGAAAAATTAGAATTAACTTTTATTTGCAATTATATATAAAATAACTATTGTAATATAATAATAAAAGATATATTAATAAATTAACAGGTATTATCTGTCCACATTATTTGAACACAATTTCAAATTGAAAACTTACATATGTCTAAAGGTAATTTTAAAAGATGATTTATTAAACCTCATAATGTATTTTGAAATTGTAATTTATATGCTCAATTGATGTGCAAATTTAATTTAAGCAATATACAATGTAAAATAAATCACTTTTTAATATCACGTCACAAAAGGATACCTATGATTAAGTTTTCATATAAAGTCAGATTTATAATACTAAAAATAAGGCGGGTTACGCACAATAAATAAATGAAATTTGATAGTGCAAAACTTCTTTACACTAACAATATATATGACATAAATTCATTTAATATATATATTGTTTGTTCCATTCTTCCATAGGTAATTTCAATGTATTAATAAATTGTCTATATTTTTCATTGTAATTCATATTATTTTATTATGAAAAGTAGCATCTGACATATCTATATAAATAAAAACAATTATCTTATCTTGTTAAAATACATTATTTATTTACTTTTACCTGTACATTATATTCATAAAGAAGATTGTACATTTTTATTGAAAAAGCTTTAGAATACGTATAATTTAATTATGTAGAATAATATCAAAATATATATTATTATTACCAACTAAATTCATTTTAAATGAGTTATATAATTTAATTACCTCATTGAGTTACTACAATTTATATTACATTAATCTTTGTTAGTGTCTTTTCTTTCTCTTTGTTTGAGGTAATATATTGTGTCATCGTGCATGCAAATCTTTTTGGAATCCCTCTTTGCTTACTGTATTAAATTAGTGTATTTGTCCGCGCTTTGCACAGTCGTAAAAAAGAAATTTAAATATGATTAAAATCATAGACGTATCTACAAATAATTTGACAGATATAGTTTGTGAAAACTATAGTATGTTAAATATCAAAAAATCAAGCTAAATCTAATATTAATTTATTTAGTGGAGAAGACCACTTCATAATAAGAGAAAATTCACATGAAATGAGAAAACATTAAGAGATAATAATTTATATCTAAAGATGTTAACTTTCCAGTGCAACATATATGATTAAAGAAGTTAAACAAAGATTCATAAAAATGTTAAATAAAGAAATGAGTTTTATAGAAGATTAATTTCCAAATTCTCTTTTACATTAATCATTTCAATTCAAACTAAATTTAACAAATCAACTATTATAATATATAATCGTCTAGGATGAACTAATACTTCTAAAAGAAATATTGGGGAGGAAATTTTTTACAAAAATAACTAAGAATAAGTAAATTAACATTACAATGACTATACAAAAATGTCAAGAAAAGAGAGAGAATGAAAACCACATTTACCTGAATATTGAGGGGAGATGGTTAAAGTTGTTTTTACCTTTTTAAAGTTTTATAATGAAGATTTGTAACTAATTAAAACGTCACGAGAAATTTCTATTTAGACATTTTTATTTAGAGTAATAAGGGAAAAAATCAAAAACAAAAAAAAAACAAAAAAAAAAAAGAGAGAAAAAAAGATAACTATGTTTCTTGGCCACAAAGAAGTGTCACACTATCTTTCTCATTTTCAATTTTTTTTTTCATATATCTCTGCTATCTTAAATTTTTTCTTAGCCCGCTCCTAAGAAGCAAAGCAATGGTATTGTACCTGCTTCAGAAGGTAGATTATGGATAAGGTAATTTAATTAAAATATTTTATGAAGCTAATAATTTATAAATAATGAATTAAAACGTAGAACCAAATTATTAAAAAATCCAACCAAATAACAAATAATTTTGCACATATTTACACAATAAAGTGCAAAGCCTCATAATCATAATTCTCATAACACCGAGACTACAAGCTTGCAAAAGTTAGTTTGATTCATAACTTGTTTATTAGTTATTTACACATTGAAATGAAAGTTAAACGGGCAGAAGCAATTCATATCCTCATTAAAATAGTCAAAAAAAATGAGAAAACGGATAATTATGTTCTTGACCAAAAAGAAACTGTAACACTACCTTTCTCATTTTTAAATATTTTACACATCTCTGTTATCTTATAATCTTTTCTTAACCCGCTCCTAGGAAGCAAAGCAATGGGATTGTACCTGCTCCAGAAGGTAGATTATGAATGAGGCAATTTAACTAAAATATTTGATGAAGCAAATAATTTACAAATAATGAATTTAAACATACAACCAACAAACTAATCCGACCAAATTGCGAATACTGTTTGTATATATCCACAAAATAAAGTTTAAAGTTTTATACTCACAATTCTCATTGCATCGAGACTATAAGCTTGCAAAAGTTACTTTGAGTCATAACTTGTATATTAGCCAGTCACATTTGAAATGAAAGTCAAACAGATAGAAACAATTCATATCCATAGTCAAACTAACCCACAACAAAATCTCTATGAGCAAATTTTTTGTCCTTTTCTCTCTATCCTCATGTTGTCGGCCATTTCTCTCCTTTCTTTGTGGTCCAGTGGACATTGTTTGTCAGAGATTTAGCGCTGATTTATCTGCTTTTTTATTGTCAAAAAATAAATTCAACTTGATAAGAAAAGAGTAAAAATAAATTATAAAATAAACTCAAAAACTAGATAAAATATGCTATCCAAAGAGAGAACATCAAGCTTATTTGTGGAGAAGGAAATATGAGGATAAGGAAAAGAATTAATCCTCCATTATCATCACATTCAAGAATATATTAAAAGCAATAAATTAATTTAGGTGTATGGAAATCGTGCCCATTCCTTTCATTTAAATGACCAAACGTTACTCATTTTATGTTAATCAATTTGTCAGCCATTGTGGCTCTTAATTGCGTTCATAAATCTTTATTTAAGATACAAATGTGACTTCTAATTAATTTTTAATCTAGCACATAAATTTTTTTCTAATTAATTTTAATCTAGCACATAAATTTTTAAACTAAGGAAAAATGAAAAAAAAAAAAAAAGAAGAAAAATAAATAAATAAGATACTTGGCCAAAGAGAGGTGTCACATTACCTTGTCTATGTAGATTTTACGTCTTCATACTGGATCTAGACTCTACCTCACAACTCACGTTTTCTTATAAGAAGCAAGTTTTATCAAACTAATATAGGGAACTGAAAAGACGCAAGATATTATATGTCTAGAACTTTAGCATTTCTTAAATCTTATAATGAAGGATTTATAACGGAAACTTCAAGAAAAATTTATGTGATTAGTAACTGAAAATTTAAGAAGAATTTATATTTAGGCAATTTTATTTAGAAAAATATAGGGAACTCTAATGACTCAACATATTATATGTCTAGAATTAAATATTTCTTATAGCTTGTTATACCCCATTCTAAACGGGTTGAGCGGAAAGACAACATATTGGTGATTCCTAATCATTTAACTTAAGAAGTCGCCACCTAATTATTTTAACGGTGAATTAGGACACCTATTTTAACTAAGTAAATGCCTAAAATAAACTTCAATTTTAAAAGTCTTACTAACCTAATAAATTCTAGGTAAGGGTTCTAAATATCCTAATGGGAAGGTCTTAGGCATCCATTAGAATCCGTTAATTACGGTTACCGACCAAACTTAGGTTAATTAATCTAAAGCCGATTATATGAGAGTTATATAAAGTATATAAAACTATAATATATAAAGTGAATATTACCTGTTCAGTTAAATTAGGACAGTAGTTAAACATTACTTTCAAAAGTAATCAGTCATGAATGAGTTTGAAAACCAAAGTTGCGTTTAAACGAAAATTAATTCTAGCTAGCAAAATGTCATTTTAAAGATTGCTTCCCATACTGCTTAGAAAAGAAAACCTTGAGTACATATTTACGTGAAAATCATTAGGACTACAAGTCTTCACTAGAACACTAGTTTTAAAGCCTTTAAAGAAAAAGGGTATCATATTATACATGATGTAGATTATTAATAGCTGAACATAATTCATTACTAATCTAGTGGCCAAACTTTAGATTAATACGAAATGGTGTTAGTGATGAATTGATTAAAAACCAAATGACTCCCAAATATTCTTTTTTTAAAATAATAAAAAAAAAAAAAACTCACATTTACAAATGCTTAAGACGTCTTTATACTCCCCCTTTTATTTTCAAAAGGAAACCGTATATCAAGTTGTGATTGAAATTTTTGATCTTTTTGAACAATGTGAAAAGGACTAACTAAATTATTGGTTGAAAGTTAGGCCAAACAAAATCATTTTCTGGACATTGAGATCGTCTTTAAACTCGAGATCAAGAATTCCATGCCAGTTTAAATTATGAATGCAAAATGTGACTTAAATCCTCTTTGAGAAAATCTTCCGAACTTGTCTAAAGGGGCTAAACGAATACATATAGAATAGGTGATACTAACTAATTAATTCCTTATTACCTCTAACTGATTAAACTCTTGAATTTATCTTAACCGTAACAATAATTCTAGGTGAACAGACTATGAATAGGCTACCCACTACACACTCCACGGTCCCATAACAGACAGGGCAAATTAAAGCAATTAAAAGAGATCGAAATAAGTAGCAGGAGGCCCTTCATATAGGCTGTCCCAAAAACAAGAGCCTTGGATATTTAAGATGCGATCCATTAGAGACACGAATTTGAACACGATACAGTGGTTGTAGCCCGATATAGCGGCCTCGCTGAGTCTCTCGTGAGACTCTTCAGTGCTCCGGTAATTCATGCAAGATAGAAAAAGGAGAAAATAAAGAATTAAATTTTAGAATCATAACTTGAAAAACAACATTCAACTGTTCAGATATTCTCTCAAACAAGAGGGAGTTAAAGGATTCAAACACTAACAAGATCAACAAACTCATACCATCCTTATATCTCTCAAAGGACATAATAATTTGCAGATGTTAATCAGGAAAGTGAAAGTATTCCAATTCGTAAACTCAACTGGATATACTAATTAACAGCCCAAAATTCTTACATCAATCAGTTTAATAAACTAAAGCCATCTAAGCAAATAAGGAGTACTGAGAAACTAACTATACTAATTAGCAGCTCAAAATTCTTACATCAATCATTTTAATAAACTAAAGCCATCTAAGCAAATAAGGAGTACTTGAGAAACTGCACAAGATCCATACTATAACTGATTGCAGACATAATCAAAATACTAAATAAGATAAGGTTACATCAGACGTAATTAGGATCAGCTACTTTCTAAGTTAGACAGAGTCGGACATTGAGGCTCAGCAAAACTGATTTCACACCTTGATCCCACATTAAGTGTCTATCCAAACAAGACTAACAAAGAATATAACAGGCTATACTTCACATAGCAGGTTTAAAACTTTATAAAAGAAAGAAAAGGGGAATGATAGGGGGGTCTGAAGCTAAAGCAACTACCACTTGTACATGAACAACACACAGAGCTAGCAAATAATAAATGCAAAAAAAAAGCAAACAACACTAAGAGAAGGAAGATTATACTACAAAAAGCAGTAAATTAACCCGTAGATTTAAACTAAACTAATCTAATTACAGAATTTAAATATGCAGAACTAGAAAGAAAAAAAATTAAGACAAGGAAAGAAAATTACTTCCATATGGACAGCAACTAAAAAAAAAATACTCCTAATGAAGCAGCAAGCACAAAATATCAACTCGTACACACAACACCAAAGATTTAGAATAAACACCTCGGATATCTCTTTTTATATAGAGGAAATATGTAGACATGGTTTGCATCTCTTTTAGTCGTTGTTCCACAGTTATACACAAACTATATGGAAAATTATCACATCGAGGCACCAAATGAACTAATAACTTGTAAAGAAAACTGATTTCATGTAAACATCTAATCCTAAACGAAATCATTCCTTAAACTTATGGTGGCAAATGTGTAGGAAACATTATTTCAGATCTGGAATACACACTTTAGCAAGCCAAAAAAAAAAAAGAACAGATAGCCATCCAATCCGATTATAACTTCACATCCTTAAGCCCCAACAAAACTGTGTTTTTTAGTTCTAAAGTTCACGGCGAAACAGAATTTAAAGAAAGGCTTTTCTTAAAATCGAAATGAAGTCCAAAACACACAAATAGGCATTCTAATCCTCGCACATTCATTACTGAATTTAAATGAACTAAACAAGTTGACAGGACGACTACTGACTCGACCAAATGTATACGTCTTCATGTCTCTCTGGAGTAGAAGAGATCAAACAAACCACACGGCCAGAATTCTTAGACACGGAATGTACAATCATTTTCGAAAGCTATCCCAGCAAAACAAGATCAGCAAAGAGTACGTGAACGCGATTGATTTCTAATAAGATTTCTAACACATAACGTCTAAGCATGAGAAGTCCAATCCAAAAAACTTTACAAAACAAAACAAAGTGTTTTCATGTAGATGTTTGGTTGAACACCTAACAGTCACATTTTAATACTACATCACTTGAAACGAATTCGTCGCAACACCCGATTTTTTTTAAAAAACAGGACGGCGGCTAAAAATAACTTAACATGTGATTTTAACAAAAAAACAATGAACATGGAATGGCGATTTAAATCAATGGTCATGTAAGGTGATGTTGTATACTTATTTTCTTAATACCGAAACACAAAAGTGATTAAACTGAAATTAACAGTACGCCCATAACAATAAAATGCATATTCAGCCAGATTTCTCGAAATCAAAACAAAGTAAGAAAGGTGATTGACCTTTTTTGAGTGTAGCAAACTGGGGCGTAGATCTCGGGCCACACCGTTTACCGCCTCGACTCAATCCAAGGCAAAATGCCTCTGTTTTGGTTTAGCAATGAACTGAAGCAAAAAGAAGCTAGATTTTCTTAAGAGAGAAATCTTTTGGAAGGTAGAGCTGTGAGTAAGCAGTGGCGGATCCAAAGAATCTCCCCTAAATAGACTCTGAATGCTATTATTTATAGTGACGAAGTAGGGTTTTAGGGGTAACATTTGGGCGGGATTTGAATTATTTTTGAGTTTAAAACGAGTCAAATGGAATCGTTTGAATCTGAACGTTGGGATTTTGGACGGACATGGTCAGATTGCTCCGAAAGTGGAAGAAGGCAGAGTGAAAATCTCGAGTGACGATGACATATACCTCTATATTTCGAATATTTTTGGTCAAATATGAAAGGGGGAGCGTCCTTCTGTCAGTGGTCACGCCAAGATCTGATGACTTTCATGAAAACCGAGAGGGCAAGCCACTGCCATTGATGTAGGGTACTGAAGCTTTGCTTGAAAGGGAAAATAGATGAAGGAGATGTTTGTGGCTGCATATTTGGGATGGAAATTAGGTTTGGAAAAAAGAATTATGGGCTGCTGAAGAGTCTTAAGACATTTCTAGATTATCTTAACAATAGATGTCTCGTGAGTAATTTTTATCTTTATTTCGAAAAAGTGACTGGACGATTTGGATAAGCTGTCCTACTCTTCACTCTGTCAAATTTGGCTGTCAGTTTTTGTAGTTTTTTCCTTCAATATTTCTTTCTTTAATTTCACTTCGTTGTTGGTGATTAGAATTTGATAATCTTAACTTTCTTAAATGTCCTTTTTTTATTCTATTTGACTATTTGTGTCTGGTGTGAGCTCTCTGTTTTGGCAAGTTATTTGTTGCAATCTTTCTTCGTTGGTGATCGAAAGTTTGTGGGTATATATTTTTTTTCTTATTTGAAAATATCTGTCCATCGCATTAAAGTTTTGAATCACGTAGTAGCTATAAGTTGCTTCCTCCACTATTTCTTGCAAATATCACTTACAACTTTTGCAACAAAGGTGTTTGATGATATGTATGACTCATTCTGTTTGTGTAACAAAACACACAAATCTTATTTTCCACTTCCCCTTGGTAGAGTTATGCTTTTTTAATGCTTTCAAGTTGGCTTCTTGGGTAACAATTTAATATTGGGTTTAACATAATGTGTGATTCCTTTAGAAAATTCTTCAGAATAGAAAGATAGATTATCTCTTAAGTGATAGGTGCAGAAACTCTCATTTCTGTTTATAAAATGGATAGTGAATCAAATGAAAAATCCTTTCGTGGAGCTCCACATTTTGGTTATGTTGAGTTGCTAATAATTTGGCAAGTTTTACCTCTATTTATTTACTTTACCAAGCAAACGAAAAAAATTAAACCAAAGGACATGAGTAGATAGGAGGTAATTCTTTATCCGGGTGAAAGAGTATACCCTCTAATTTATCACGGAGAAGTTCCATCTGAAAATGGACTCATACACCTATTTTTGCACATGTGGCGAGAAATCAGAGCTAATTAACAATATTTTGATTCAACAAATTCTCTATGATCTGAAGTTGATGCATCATTTCTGAGTGGTTGCAGTGTTCCTGTAATGGTGCGCAGATCATGCACAGATAATGAACCAAGAAAGTATCTACATCATATTTTATTTTTTGTAATTGATTCGATTTTTCGTCCATCTCTCGCTTCTTATAAAAAAAAATTTAGAAACTGCTACACATATTTCTTTGAACTGGTATTTTAGACTCTATATGTTTATTTGCATTGAGGAAACATAATATATACATATATTGTTCTTCTAGATGATGATCTTCTAACTTCCCCGACAATAGTGGTGGTTTAGACCAAAAAAATAATTTCAACAACTTAACAATAGGTTCTTTCACATGTTGCCAACTTACTCATGCATATGCAGGTAGTTAACTGATCATCTAAATAACACTTTGTTTTTACAAGGTATGCATACCATCCATTTTTTTTTTTCATAGTTAATTAGTTGGATGTCATTTTGCCAATGCATACGCCTGATTTATTTGTCTCCGAAACTTAAAAAGTATGTGTTGTATAACTTCATTTTTAGAAGGTACATATATAATTCATTTTGCTTCATAGTTTAGTTGGAGATGTTGAAGATTTTCAGAATTTATCAAAAACATGTAGGTGTTTCTACTAAACTCTGCTGACCCAGATTGCCTTCTATATTTCCTAATGGATTCCTTGTTCGATTGACAGTGTCCAAACCATGGGAATGATTTTCAAATTCCAAGGAAGACTAAACAGTACCTTATCTGGGAGCATCTTATGAAGCCATTCAAGGAAAACTAAACAGAACCTTATCTGGGATCATATTTTTTTTTTCAAGTTCAGTGTGTATTTGTGGATATGCCATTTTGTTGTTTGAAGACTTCCACCACATGTATTTGAGATTTCAAATGGAATATAGTTTGAACAGGGGCAGCTCAACGTAATTTGTGGCCTAAAGCCAAACCATAATAAGATGCCTTAAGTTTATTAATAGACTAATTTTTTCCTTAATAATTGTGTACTTTAAATTAAAACAATCAGTTCTAAAAATAAATAAAAAATACTACAAGACTTTTTTTTTTAAAAATCAATATCGTCATCCAATTAGTCATTTTTGTATATACATGTTTGTTATGAAATTTGAGTTATTTATCTTAAAATCCTCTACCACATTTTTTAAAAATTTAATATCTTTTATTAATAATGTCTTTTATGATACATGATCATATATAAAACAATAATTTTGGGGCCCTCAATTTTGGGGGGCCTAAGGCATTGAGCCGGCACTGAGTTTGAAATGAATGGGACTTGCTTGCATTAACGTTAGAAGATATATATATTTTTCTTTGATAAGGAACGTTAGAAGATATATTTAGTCTTTGAATTCCTCTTTGTTTTATACCTGGTGTACATGTTGTTATGTATAATACAATGACAATCACAATTTTTTGAAAGACTTTAACTAAAATAGAAAATCAAATTAACCATGTTGGGCACATATAGACATTTGATTTATCTATGGAAGCAAAGACACTTTTTTCTTTTCTGGAGCATTTGGACTTTGGTTGTGAGCTTTAACTACATTATTTTGGTGATGAGACAAGTTTTATATCTGGATGATGTTTAACTGTATTCAGCATATGATGTCAATTTACAAGTATTTTGAGGGAATTTTAGCCATGTGGCCTAGACTTTGTATAGTTTTTAACAACAATTGAGAAATTAAGTGCAAAAATAAGAGGAAAATAAACAAAATATTGCGAATCGTGGTATCCTTTGCGAAATATACAAATCATAAAGACTAACTAAAGTGTGTAACCAAATTAATCATGTTGGACCCCCTACATCGCACGGGTATAGTTTGCTAGTGTATTTATAAGCTAAGAAATCATTTAAGAATTTAAAATAGTTGGTATTTTAGAAAATGAGAATTCGGAAACCGTAAATTCTTTTACATAAATCCACGAAAAGAACGCGTCCCTTTATTGCTCTCACATTTAGATCACATAATTGTGTTTTGGATCTCTCTACAATTTACGTGCTTTAAAGAATGATGAATACAATAATAATATGTACGAGGATAGGAACATAAAAAATAAAAAATAAAATTCAAAAAAAAAGGAGAAAAAGATAAATAAGGAATGGAAGTCATAGAGAGGTGTTACGTCAGCTTATCAAGACTTATTATTTTTTATCAAATTTTGATTTGGATAATTTTAATTCAAATTATTAAATTAATTTTACATGTTTAAAACTAAACAAAGTAAAATTTTGATTTTCTATTTAAACGAAGAACTACTATTTTTTAATTTTTGGTGAATATTCTTGGTTTAGCTCATTTTACTTGTCATGTTTTCTTTTGCACGTTTTTTAAGCAAACGTCAATTAGAATTATAATTTGACTAATTTACCTTATTTATTATTTGATCTCCATTTAATATTTTTTTTACGACATTAATCTCTTTTCACATTTATTAGAGTAAGAATAAAAATGAAAAAATAATTAAATTCTATCATATTTTAAAATATAAATATTTTAATTTATTTTAGTAAACATAACAAATAAATGACATGGCGGAATAGCAAACACAACAGTTAAATATCTAGATTAGATCTTAGGATAATATAAGAAAAGAAAGGAAATTGTATAGTTTGGTTACTTAAACCTTTTGAAGAAAAGCAATAATATGGGGTCCACGTTTTTTTGATTTTTTACAATAATATTCTTGATTTTTTTAATTTCTCACTTTTTTAACGAGTTTGGATTGATTTTTATATTGCTTATTTTTTTAGTGGCAATGAATCCACCATTATTGACTTAATGGGGATACTTTGTCTTAAAAAGAATGATATATTTTTATGTTTACATGAATATTATTTGATTTTTTAATATGGGGTGCACGTTTTTTTTTTATATTGCTTGATTTTTTAATATGGATCCACTTTTTTATTTACATGAGTTTGGAGGTGGTGGGGTCCACTTTTTTTATTTTTATATTGCTTATTTTTTTAGTATAGGGTCCACAATTTTATTTTATTTTTTACATGAGTTGGAGGTGGACGACGAAACCATCCCCAACTCATGCTTCTATTTTTATAATTATATTTATGTATTACCTGAGTTTGGAGGTGGTGGGGTCTATTTTTTTTTTTTAATATTGGTTATTTTTATAGTATGGGATCCACTTTTTTTTTTTTTTTTTTTTTTTTTTTTTTTTTACATTAGTTGGAGGTGGACGACGAAACCACCCCCAACTCATGCTTCTAATATAGTAAGAAAAAACTAGATTATATATATATATATATATATATATATATATATATATATAATAATAGTACCACACTTTTCTTTTTAATATTAATGGTCTTAAAAAGAATGATATATTTTTATGTTTAAAAATCATTTAACTTGAAACTTCCCTTTTACCTTTAATGAAATTTAAAAGTGATTTAATTTTTTATCAAATTTTGATTTGGATAATTCAATTTAAATTATTAAATTAACTTTACATTTTAAAACAAAACAAATTTCATTTTCTATTTAGATCTTTCCTTTCTTTTTTAACTTTCTCGTGCTCATTTTAGTCATGTCACATAAATTAGGATTAGAATTATGATTTGACCTTTTATTCAAATATATATATATGAAATTTTTATTATACAAAGTATTATAAATCAATTAATTGAAAATATCAATAAATTATTTTATTTAGTAAACACTTAAATGACATGGCCATATATGACTTTTAGCTAGATTGGTTCTCCAATTATAAAAAAGAAAGATTTGAAATACACCTTCTCCTATTTGCTCCACTCGAATGAATTTCATGCCATCATCTCTTATTGACTCAACACTTTGGAAATTACATGAATATTGTTTGATTTTTTAATATGGGGTGCATTTTTTTTTTGGACATTATTAATTTGCACTATTTTTATGCATATATATATATATATATATATATATATATATACACACACACACACACACACTATGTTCAAAATACGATTAATATAACATTGTAGTTTGTACTCATTTTAAGAAATATTATGTGTATAAGTTTCATTGATCGTTTATATTTCTTGATTTCATAATGTTATTCCTCATTATTTGTGAGACGTATGTTTTTAAATCTTTTAATTTTATGACTTCTTTTTATGCATATAATATATATACATATTTTGTGTTCAATTTAAATCGTTATTTATTTTTAGTGTTTGCTAATTTCTCTTCTTTTTTTTAAATTTTTTTTTTAATATGGGGTTCATCTTTTTTTTTGCTTGAAATATGGGGTCTTATTATCATTATTTAAATGTCCTTTTTTTTTTTTTCGGTGTTATTTAGTCTCCACCCCCTTTTTTTTAAGGACAACGGACGATGAAGCATCCCAACCTTATATAGTTTCTTCCTTTTTTATTTTTTTAATTGTCTCCTCTTTTTAGTATGGACCCTTTTGGACATTATTGTTTGCAGGTTTATTTTTTATTTTTTGTGCAATTGTCTCCTAATTGTTTACGTGGACCCACCTTAATTATTATTTTTTTTAAATTTCTACTATTGTAGAAAAGTGAGTCCCATGTTGGATTTTTTTTAATTTTTTTTTTTTTTAACTATATTAGAAGAGTGGGTGGTTGATGATGTTGTTTAATCATGGGGCCCACCAAACCCAAAATTTTTTTTTTTTTTACATTTTTTTTTTTAGGGGTTGATTAATATGGGATCCTAATATAATAGAAAAAATACCACTTACTGGCTCTTCTAAAGGATAGAAATAGAAAAAATACCGCGCAAACTCTTTTTTTTATGGGGATGTCTTAAAAGATTAAATAGAAACAGAAAATACTTATAGAGAAGACCATCTCGATTATCACCCAATTCTTTCCCATTTCACCAAATTTCAATGAGTTATGGAAAGTTACTTTGTAAGTAATTTTAGGTTTAGTTGAGTGTAATTATATAATTTTAGCATATTTATCTTATCGAGTAACCGATCAAGTAATTATTTTGTCAGTAAATAAATGGGTGTAATTGAGGAGCAGTAATTGCACCCTTTAATTCTTAAAACTGGAGGTTGAGAATTGTTGGTAATTACATGATGTAATTTTCAGTTTTTTTTTGTTTTACTATTAATTTCTGTTCTTTAAAAAAATCTATTCTAAATATTTCTATTATATTTATTTATTTTCTTCCTATACCCCTACTTGGTACAATAGTACTTCTGTGCACTGTGTTGGCGGAAGAACGGGATGATTACTTTAATGAATGTTTATTCTTGCTCTAATGTAATTTAACAGTTAAAATTCATTAGTTTTATTCTTATCATATTCTTCTTCATTGTGAACGCCTTTAATTACTCTTTCTGTTCCAAAATAAGTGTTATCTTGGTAAAAATCACGCTCATTAATAAATTAATAAATACAATATTGACTTTACTAAACTATCCCTATCTATTAGATGATTTTTTATAATTTAGCAATATTAGAGAAAACTGCTTCTTTAATGCTAAGGGAATATTTGAAAATACTTGTAGTTTTTTATCTTAAATTTCTAAAGTAATATTTATTTTGGACAATTTTTTCTTTGCTAAAGTGACACTTACTTTGAATCGGCGGAAGTAATTAGTTACGGAAATACTAATTTCAAAACATTACTAATTCTTTCACTGTTTTTTTTGTTGTGGTTTTTAAATTTTGTGCAATCAAATGACTTGTGTAAACAAACTAAAAAATAAAAGCATTTTTGTCAAGCTTAGCCAAATGAGATTAATGATTAGTAAGGGAGGTTGGTGTAGGTTATGGGAGGTGTATTGGGGTACGCGGTGGTTGGGGGTGTTGAAGCGGTTGGGTGAAGACCGAAGAGAGAGAAGCAGTAGAACCCACAATGTGTACTTTTCAATAAGACCCACAATGTGTACTTTTCAATAAAAACCCACACACAAGTACAACACGATATGCCTCACCCACCATCAAAATTTTCGGGATATCTAACACCTTCTAATGGAATTTTATTGGAGAAAACTTCAATAATGTATAATCTAGCATATAAAATTATATTTGCGTAGCTATATTTTTAAATTACATAGCACATAGCTATTTTTTTATAATATACAACATTACACAACAATATACAACTTTATACATCTGGAGTAGACAATGTATCAACCGTATATAAAAGTGTATAATAATGTATAAGAGGTGTTTATATCTAAGAAAATTCAATTGTATACAATAATAAACAACATTTTTTCAATTGTAGTGAGGGTACAAATATACAACATGCTTTTAAAGTGGAGTCCGAAACCAAAATGACCCAATAAAAGACCAAGTGAACCAAAATACCTCAGAAAAAAATACGCACAAAAGTACTTCTAATGTAGTAAAATACTGTGTTAAAGGACTTAATTGTAACGGCACAGTTAAGTCCTTTAACACAGTAATTAACTGCGCTAAAGGATTTTGTCTCTCTCCTTTAGCGCAGTAAAATACTGTGCTATAGGACCCGACATAAAACCCCAATGGGTCCCACCACTGGTCCCCTCCACGATAAAAAAAAATTGAAAACGCCATTAGAAGCATTTTTAAGGTGGACCCCACTTCATAAAACGTCGTTTTCTATTAATTTTCATCGGGAAAGTTTAGATTCTCGGTATATTCAAGTCAAGGAGCAAGATTCTAAGCTCGAATTTTGAAAAAAAAAAAAGCGGTGTACAACTCGATTAAAACAACCCTACAACAAGCTTCGATTAAGGTATTATACTATGAGCTTTTGTTATTATTTTGTTAAATACATTATATACGAAGCATGTTTAACATTTCATAGTCGTGAATTTCGAAAAAAAAATCAAATTTCTTTTTTTGGTTGATTGTGCTGGGTAGTAGCTTTTTGCTCCTGTTTCAATTTTTTTTTTTTTTTTTGGCTAATTTATTATTTGTTAATTGTTTATGAATTGTTTAATATAGTAATCTACTATTATTTGTAAAATACGTCATTATTAATTAATTAGTTGTTAATTGTTGATTATGAATTGATAGTTTGTTAATTGTTTATGAATTATTATTTTGTTTATTTGTAAAATATGCCATTATTAATTAATTAGTTTTTATTTGTTGATTATGAATTGATATTTTGTTAATTATTTATACATTTTTTTAATTGATTATGAATTGTTAAATCTATATTATTTTAAAAGCATGAATATATATATGTTAGTTATGCTATTCTATTTCAACTAGGCAACATATTAAAACAAAAAAGATTAACTACTAAACATAAATTTGAGAGAACTCGATGAAGCTGTGGTTAAGAACACGATATTTAGATATTTCTGTTCTATGTCAACTCAATAACATACAAAATAAATAAATAAAAGATTATCTACTAAACTTAAAAAAGAATAGTTAAAGTTCTTCTTTTAATATATATGTTCATGGAAATAAAAATTATTATGAATTTCATAAATAGATACGTTAACGATAAAATTCAAAGTTTCTAGAAAATTATGTGGTCGACAGATATACTCTTTTAGTCTAATTTTATCATATTTGCGTTAGCTATTTTGGTCAACTAAAAAAATATCACATATTCAAAATAAAATTTTAAGCAAATAGTACTTCTGAATTTCGATTCCCAAACTAATTAACTAAAAAGTCTTTGCCATCACATAATTCAAATCCCCGTATCCTTACCATCACATATTAAATTTACTGCACATTTAATATGACGAAAGTTATTCTGAAAAATAATTATTTTTTTCTAATATTTGGTTAGAGAGTGAAAATAATTTTTGGAAAAGACTATCTACTAAAGATTGATAACAAATCAAATATTCAGAATCGTGCGAGGTAGTAAATATTTGATTTTTATACATTCAAAATAAATATTGTATTCAAGATAATAATTAGATATTATTTTTTCAAGTTGCTTATCAATAGAATATAAATAATATTATAGTAATCGACAAGAAATATTCGTGCAACGCACGTACATAGAGAGTAGTTACAAAAAATATAGTAATCTCCTATTATTTGTTAATTATGGCATTGTTACTTTATTTATTTGTGAAATTGTTTATCGCATGTTAATTATTTGTTTATCCCATCTTAATCGCTAAGTAAATGAGTTCGTTATTTCTTTAATTGTAGTTAGGAGAACAATTGTAATTATATATCACATATTCCCTATAAATGATTAATTAGTTAATATGATTTTTATTTAATTTCAAGAATAATGAATAATTTAGTTTCTACAGACCCGACTCTTTCATGGATCCGAATGTTCACCCTGGGCCCGCTATTCACCCGGGGCCCGATGATAGATCAGTACTGTCTTTGCAAGACACTCATAGGTTAGAGTTATTATGGACTGGTGATATGGGGATAGCGACTAGGCTCCGTCCCCGTAGGCTGTAAAGAACGTGGGATCTTTTACGCAAGCTCCCCCCACACCCCCGCGTCTTAGAGATATTGTTTCAGGGCGGTATCTATCGTTGCGTGTCCATTGGTCGGTTACATCATGATTGGGCGCTCATTACGGCCATGGCTAAGCGATGGAGGTCGGAGACACATACCTTCCATCTTCGCATTGGTGAGGCCACGATTACACTTCAGGATGTGGAGGTCCTGTTTGGATTGCGGGTAGATGGAGAGCCATTATACAATCGGTAGGAGCCTCCTCTTGGTAGGAAATGAGTGACGGAGTTGACTAGGCTCACCCACTTCGTGCCTGGTGCGGCGGTCCAGGTCTTGGGACAGAGTTGGGTGCAGATTAGTGCGCTCTGCACTTATTTGCTGGCAGAGCCTCCTATTGAGGACGACACTCAGCAGGACGTTGTTGTTCGCCTTGCCCATTTGTACATACTTATTATATCCGGGGGCATCTTGTTCCCGAACACATCGGGTGCCTATGTCAGCTTAAGATATTTGGCCTTGGGGCATACGGACCACAGGGAGACTACGGCGAGCGGTGCTACTTTGGCGTACCTCTACCGATGCCTATGCCGAGCGTCTATTGGCCGTATCAGTGATGTCTGTGAATTTTTTGCTCTTCTCCAGGTAATATTTTAAGTTTGCGTTCCTTTAATGTAAACAAACCTCTTGAAACGATGACTAAAAAATCATATTTTCTAATATCGCTTATAGTTATGGGCGTGGGAGAGGATGCTGCCTTTTTGCCCATACCTAGGCATCACCTCAGATATTGACATGCCCTACGCGAGGAGGTGGACGACGGGTTTTGACCGGAATGTGGATATGCACCACAGTATTCTTCTATTCCGGGACCAGCTTGATCACATGACGGATGATACGGTAAAACTATTTAACTTTACATTATTAATTTAATTAAACGTCTTTTATACTTGGTTATCACTAATTTGTATCTATATTTTATGCAACTATTTATATGGACGTCGTACGCTACTATTTTGGATGGGTTGCCGGCTTTTTTGCAGGGCAGGTCAGTCTGTGTGGAGGTCGCGGTGTCCATTGATACACCTCGACATCGTTGAGGACCACATTCCCGAGCGCGTCTTAAGACAGTTTGGCATACACAGAGTATACCCCCTGATGTTCTTCATGAGCTCCGACACTACCAGCGGGACGATCGAGCCGCCGTTAATGATGCATTTCTGACTTTCATGGGTATCCAGCTCCAGCGTTGGCAGGACAGGTTGGGCGCTTTAGCGGTGGTTGATCATGTGACTCCCATCATGGATTACATGCACTGGTATCATGGGATCACACGCCGATTGATCGGCAACCTAGCTTTGCGTCCCGTAAGGGATGTAAGATATGCAACACTCATGGGGCAGTACGAGGCATTGGTAAGTTTAGAATATTTAGATTTATTTAATTATATTAATTATTACGTTTTAAAAATAACTATTTTTTACTGTTGAACACAAATGCAGTCGGTGGCCGTACAACGATTACTCATATTAGGGTTAGGGCATATGTCTTACCCAGGGTTGCGGTGCTTGCGGCGGAGATGGTACGGATATCCGAGGACGTGGTGCTGCTAGAGGACCTGGTGGTGGAGGACGCCGTTCCCATTCTAGTCCATTCGCAGCCGTTCCAGGCCAGTGGCAGCTCAGCTGGATAGTCACTTACGTTTACGCCGACACACCTACTTGCTGAGATACCTGGGTCTTCATCTTAGCCGAGACAGAATGCGTACATGGAGGAGCGTGATAACATCGATTGGGCGACGTTTCGCACATCATTAGATGATGAGCGGCCTGTGAGGAATTTAGACGGACCCAGGATTCTTGACTTCGATGACTTTTTAATCCCGGTTAATATTTAAAATACTTATTTGATCATTTAGATTACTTATTTAAATATATATTTTACTTAGTATTTCGTATTTTTTTTATATTTTAGGATTCGGCGCTAGTGGGTCTACCAGAGCGACCCACTCAAGCGTTTTCTCATGGGCCTGCTAAGCCAGAGGTGTCTTCCCATGTGACTGTCGAGCCACATGTAAGCTTTTTATTAAAATTAATTTTATTCAATATAAGGTGAATATTTAAACTACATATTTGATTATAAAGTACTTATTTTAAATATATATGTTACTTATTATTTCGTAATTTTTCATAGTTTAGGATTTGGCGCCAGTGGGTCCACAAGAGCAACCCACTCAGGAGCCTACTCATGGGCCTTCCGAGCCAGAGGTGTCTTCTCATGAGATTATCGAGCCACGTAAAATTAATTTTATTCAATATAAGGTGAATATTTATTTAATTTTTTTAACCTTTATTTGGACCTTGAACAGCATCTCGTCCATTAGACTACCTCATATTCTGCACCAGACCCATCTCAGGAGCCTACAAACCCATCTCAGGAGCCTACTCAGGCACCCGTCGATACACAAGTTTGATTATTCAACAAACGTTAATGTATTCAATATAAATAAGAAATGGTACTAATTTTTATATATTTTTCAAGTTCATCCTTCGGCGCCTGCGGTGGCAACTCCCGATGAGGAAGAGGTCACATTTCCAGACCCAGCTCAGCCTGAGATTCTGAGCGTGCCAGCGGGACTAGATCCCAAGAAGAAGCACGTTATGCAGAAGGGCACCAGGGCGACGGATGATCATGGCTTAGAGCGCCCTCTTATTAAGAGGAAAAAGGGGGATGGAGACGATGGCGAGGGCGGTGGGGATGGTATGAGTCTTAGGCCTGAGGATAGTCTCAGGCATATCACATTTGGGACCCACTAGTATATACAATAGTGTTGTATAATTTAAGTAAATATTATATATTTTTTGCGTATCTATTTATATTTATAAATATTATCTTAGTCTTTATTATTGTTTATAGTGTCACATCCTAAACTAATAATAAAAAAAAAAATCATGACACACTCGAAATAAAGTTACGCATTAATTTAAAAATAACACGAAACCCTAAAACATAAATAACGTAAAGCTAATGACTACAAGTCTTCAAACAAAAATGGATTTCGAGCACTTTTCAACCACTAAAATGACAATCCGAACTTTTGCGTATCCTTGATGTATTGAGCCTACCTTATTAATCGCACAAAAATAAGTAGGGTTCTATATAAAATATTGAAGTTCCGGAGTCTCAAAGCATGATTAATATACGGCTAAAGTACGTAAAAAAGTGTGAAAATATAAAAGAAAGAGAGTTTAACCAAAACAAATATGTCCTGTAGCGCAGTATTTTACTACTCTAAAGGAGAGAGACAAAATCCTTTAGGGCAGTAAAATACTGCGTTAAAGATACTTTTGTGCTTATTTTTTCTTCTGGGGTATTTTGATTCACTTGATCTTTTGTTGGGTCATTTTAGTTCCGGACTCTTTGAAGTGACGGGTACAGATTGGGCCATTTCGGATAATTTTACAAATATAGCTATTTGGGATAATTATTTTTCCTAAATAGTCATAGAGGGTTATTTTCCCATTTTATTCGGGAGAAAATTTATGGAAACAAACTACTTCCTTATAAATTCATGGGTCCCTTGATGCATGTAGCAAATTGACAGTTGGGCTCCAGCTCTCATAGTTGGTTATATTTTAAAATGGGAGAATGACGTATGTATACATAAAACTAGGATATATTTACAAAATATGACGATACTTTTCAGTTTACAAAATGTACCAATAGATTTCTTACAAGACACATACGAAAATTTTCGCTTAAGGCTTAAAATTTTCGCTCAAAATTTGTGTATAAAATGTGTATATCTCGCTTAAGGCTTAAAAACTTCGCTCAATTTTTTGTGTATGATAATTGTATGAAATATGTATATCTTGATCAAGATTTAAAAATTTCACTCAAAATTTTGTGTATGAAAACTGTATGAAATATGTAGATCTCGCTCAAGGTTTAGAATTCCCACATTTTTCATGTATGAAAACTGTATGAAATATGTATATAATTGTGTATAAAGTTCATGTTAGATTTTTTGGAAATTTAATACAACTACAATAACATTGTATACAACTTTCATATAGTATTCATACAAATTTAATATAATTTTGAATCTCGCTTTGAAATTGGGATGGAATTTAATACAACTATAACAACATTGTATACAACTTTAATACAATATTAATACAAATTTTTCTTCTTGTTAAATGTACAAAGAGAGAAAGTAGATAAAAAAAAAAGAGTAGCTATCGATTCGAGAGAAGGAGGCGAAGAATCAACAATGGCTTCTTACTGCTGGGAAAAGCTCATTGAGAGAAGCCATGCTGAATTAATCCCGAAATTTAAAGTTCCTCCACCCAAACTCGATTTTTGAGCCGTGTAAACTAAAACTTTAATTAATGCAATTTAATCAATCTATTCTGTTGGAGCATCTTCATCGACTGCCCAAATCTACAACAATACCATCCAGTCTCGTCAACTCAAGTACATCTGGACTAACAAAAACACAATCTTCCACTATGTTATTCTTTAATCATAGCACCAGATCTTCAGTAGCAGTTTCGCTCTTGCCAACAACAACCTCTGCGGGTGTCTTGCGAACTCTCCACTCCGACCCACCAAAAATCAGTCTTAAAAGATGACCCAGCAAACATAATCGAACCAGATCTGTAATGTGAATAATAAGGGGGAAGGTAAGGGCTTTTCTAGATCCGTGGCGTGAAGGAGAAGGGGAAGGGATGCGCTTTTAATTTTCCAGAGGCGGCTCTGTTCTCAATGAAACAGAGAATGGGGAAAAGGAAAGAGAATGGTGGCTTTTTATTTTTCCAGATCTGGTATGTTTTGTATTATTGGTATGTTTTGTAAATAAGGAAAAGTATCCTTATGTTTTGTAATATAGAGCCTTAAGTAGTATTATTAGGTCATTTTCCCTTTTAAAAATGAAGAAATTGCACTACTTACCTTCAAATGGGCTGGTCTTGAATTTTTGTCCTTTAACTGGGTTAGTCTTTAATTTGCCCTTTAACAATTGAACTTATGCTTAGAAGACATAAGTTATTTAAGGGCACATGGCATATAACTTGTGGTCAAAATTAGAAGACATAAGTTATTTAAGGGCACATAAGTTATTTTAGTAATTTTTATGTAGTTTTCAAACTTATAAATTTTATTTCGAAAAATTTAAGGATCCTATATTCCAACATAAGGTCAAAATTAAGAAGTTTGACTCTCGAAAAGCGAAAAGTGTCAAACAAATTGGGACGGAGGGAGCTGATAAGCATTTACATGTTCATAATTACTTTTAAATGATAGTTACGTATTTAGATTAAGTGTTAGAACAAATAAGAAGTGCTTGATTATTTGATAAAACAATCTCCTTATATTCATAGACTCATCGATAAGCTTTCTTTTTGATCTCCGATTTAGGAACCTTCTTAACACTTGATTCATAGAAGTTTACCCTTTCGTATGGGAAATAATGAACGACGTATATGAAATCGAGAGGATGTAAGGTGTTTTGTTCTGAAAAAAAGGTACTTTGAGAATTAGAAAAAATATGAAAGATAGAATAGTAAAAATATCAATCAAAGAAACTGTGTTTATAAGCTGAAAACTCATAAATTGGGGTGACCAACATATTGTTTTTGGATGATTTTGGCTTATAATCGCTTTGCTTATAAACACTTTTGATGTTTATTAAACACGTAGATAAATCAAAAGGCACTTATTGTTGGGTTTTAATGTTAGATGAATGGGAAACGGAGGGAAGAAATATGGAAGGAAAATGAATTTTTTGAATTGTTCCTTTTTGGCTTTTTGGATGAAGCATTTCTCCTACATTGGTTGTGGAAAGGAAAATTCTTGTGCTTATATATAGAAGCACATCTTCTAGCTCATAAAGAGTTAAGAAGAGAACCTCCCCCGCGCCGTCATCGTCGCTTATAAGCTCGAATTTTCATAAGGTCAAAATTAAGGATTTGGATTTGATCAATGATCTGATTGATTGATAATCTTTTTGCTCCAAATTTAATTAATTTTAATCATTTAATTATTAATTAATTATCCAAATCATGACCCGAGTTTTCAGATTAATTAGAATCCAGATTATGACCCGAATCCGTTTCTGACCCATTTTTTCCAATCAATTTAAACGTTCCTGCCATCCGTTATAACACAACTTTTCTGAAAGGGTGCAAACCTTTCTGAATCAACGCTTCCATGGCTGTATATAACCTGCTGATTCTGATCTTCTTCAATCTTCTTTTTTCTTGCACATTAAATTTTTGTGTGATTCCTTAAACTACTGACCCTTACACACCACTATCCTACAGAATTGTGGAAAGGAAAAACCGAACATGAAAGGAAATGATTAATGCTTTATTAATAAGTTCCGGTTTGCCGCAGAGCTTGTGGGGAGAAGCTATCCTTACAGCTAACCGAATCCTCAACAAAGTGCCCCACACCAAAACACAATCTATTCTATATGAAAAATGTAAAGGAAGAAAACCTAAATTTAAATATTTCAAAGTGTGGGGTGTTTAGCTAAAGTACAAGTTCCTATACCCAAAAGGGTCAAAATAGGACCCAAAACTGTGGATTGTGTTTTCATTGGATATGCTACTAACAGTAAAGCATGTCAGTTTTCGGTTCACAAATCCGAAAATCCCGACACCCATGTTAATACGGTAATTGAATCAGATGATGCTAAATTCTTTGAAAACATTTATCCGTATAAAAATGAATGTGAGTCGTCTAGCGAAAGATCTAAACGACCATGGGAAGAACCAAAAGAAAATACAACAAGTAAAGAGGATCGAAGCCATAGCAAACGTCAAAGGACATCTACTTCCTTTGGACCGGATTTTGTGACATTTTTGCTTGAAAATGAGCCTCAAACATTTAAAGAAGTCATATCTTCTTCAGATTCACCATTTTGGAAAGAGGCAGTCAATAGTGAGACTGAATCAATCTTGAACAACCATACATGGGAATTGGTTGATCATCCTCTTGGAAATAAACCCTTAGGTTCGAAATGGATCTTTAAAAGGAAAATGAAAGTCGATGGCTTTATTGACAAATAGTCAATAGTGAGATTGAATCAATCTTGAATAACTATACATGGAAATTGGTTGATCTTCCTCTCGGAAATACACCCTTAGTTTCGAAATGGATCTTTAAAATGAAAATAAAAGCTGATGGCACTATTGACAAATATAAGGCAAAACTTGTTGTTAAAGGTTATAAAAAAAAATAAGGCCTTGATTATTTTGACACACACTCGTTTGTAACAAGGATAACATCCATTCGGGTGTTAGTAGCACTGGCGGCCGTGTATGGTCTTGAAATCCATCAAATGAATGTCAAGACAGCTTTCTTAAATGAAGAGTTGGAGGAAGAAATTTACATGGAATAACCTGAGGGTTTCGTGGTTCTGGTAAGGAAAAGAAAGTATGCAAATTTGTTAAGTCACTTTATGGACTAAAACAAGCACCTAAACAATGACATGCAAAATTTGATAAAACAATGTTGGCAAATGGATTTAAGATCAATAAGTGTGAAAAATGTGTTTACATTAAAAATACTCCAAATCATGAAGTCATTGTTTGTTTATATGTTAATGACATGTTAACAATGAGTAGAGATATTGCCGACATAAATGCTACTAAGCGTATGCTTTCTAGCAAAATTGACATGAAAGACTTTGGAGTTGCCAATTTGATATTAGGAATTAGGATCCATAGAACTTCACAAGGTCCAGCATTATCACAGTCTCATTATATTGAAAGGGTACTTGACAAGTTCAAGTATTTGAATTTTAATGTTGAAAAGACTCCTATTGAGGTAAGTTTTGCACTTCAAAAGAATGAAGGTGAAAGTGATTCATAATTGGACTATTCACGAGTATTGAGAAGCTTGATGCATATCATGAATTGTACACGACCAGATATAACATGTGCTATTAGTAAGTTGAGTCGGTTCACAAGTAATCCTAATCAAACTTATTGGATGGCAATGAAATGAGTTTCGGGTATTTAAAACACACCCAAAACTATGCTTTGCACTATAATAAATATCTCGCAGTAATTTAGAGATATGGTGATGCAAATTGGATCACCAGATCATCTGAAGTTAAATCCACAAGTGGATGTGTTTTCATCATTAGTGGAGGAGCAGTGCCTTGAAAATCATCCAAACAGACATGTACAGCCTGCTCTACAATGGAATCTGAATTTATAGTTTTAGACAAGACTAGTAAAGAAACAGAATGGCTCCGCATTTTTTGGAAGATATTCCATTTTGGCCCAAACCTTTGGCACCTATATGCATACATTGTGATAGCGAAGCGATAATAGGTAGGATAGAGAGCGTTATGTATAACAAAAAATCTCACCACATACGGCGGAGACACAATATCGTTAGGCAACTACTCTCTAGTGGTGTTATCACTATTGACTATGTAAAGTCGAGAGATAACGAGTCGGATCAGCTTATAAAAAGCCTAACTAGAGAGGCAGTTGAAGATCATCAAGGGAAATGGGATTAAGGCCTAGGACTAGTCATCATGGCGGTAACTCTACCTAGTAGACTGGAGATCCTAAGAGCTAGGTTCAAAAAGATCAAACAAAGTTATGAATGACAGTTCAACATTGTCAAATAATTCAACCCATTCTCGTGATGAAGACAATATTAAAAAATAAGGATAAAGCGTTAAGGCTTCTTAATGAGTTATTAAAGCATTAATGTTTTTTTTTAATGGTTTCTAAGTTTGGAAAGATATGACCAAATAGTGTATCTATAGGATTACTTGTTTAGAAATCACCTATGTGAGTGTGAAGTGTAAGCCACTTCAAGGAGAATAATAGTGAAGGCTCATTCTCTATGCACCCATGAAACCAAGCGGTGTTCATAGCTGAAACAAACACAACTGCGATAACCATAGATGGTTAAGGGTTAATTGTGTGACTTATGTTGTCTAGGTGTATAACAAAGTTCGACGGTTCAAAGGTATCATATCTACCAATTGACCGAGTACATCCGATATAAGTTCACTACGGAAAGTTCAAAGAGAAACCTACTTATCCAGATGCAGCTAATCTTTACTTGTAAATCACACACTTGTCCATGCATTCCTTTATCTTATAGTCATTCCCCATTTATGTGGGGGATTGTTGGGTTTTAATGTTAGATGAATGGGAAATAGAGGGAAGAAATATGGAGAGAAAATGAAAATTTTGAATTGTTCCTTTTTTACTTTTTGGATGAATGATTTATCCTACATTGGTTGTGGAAAGGAAAGCTCTTGTGCTTATATGTAGAAGCACATCTTCTAGCTCATAAAGAGTTGAGAAGAAGACCTCCCCTCGCGCCGTCATCATAGCTCGGCTTGGCTTTGGATTTGGTCAGATGATCTGATTGATTGATAATCTTTTGGACCAAATTTAATTAATTTTAATTATTAATTAATTATCCAAATCATGACCCGAATTTTTGAATTAATTAGAATCCAGATTATGACTCGGATCCATTTCTGACCTTTTTTTCCCCATATCAATTTAAATGTTCCCGCCATCCGTTAGAACACAACTTTTCTGAAAGGGTGCAAACCTTTCTGAACTAACTCTCCATGGCTCTATATAACCTGCTGATCTTCAGATATTCCTTACAAATTTTCTGATCTTCTCCTCTCTTCTTTTTTCTTGCACATTAAATTTTCATGTGAGTTCGCTGTTGCCGGAGTTTGCAGTACCGCTACAACAGTGAGTAAATCGTTCTATCCTGGGAGGGTATATTCTACAACCTCGGGTACATTGAGGGGAATAATTTCCTTAAGGACGCACTGTGTATTCAGTGGGCTCGATTTAATTCTCATACATTTTTCAGATACTGTTCTTCTAAAAATATCATTTTTTGGTTTTTTGTTTTCCCCTTGAAATTTCCAGTTTCTGATTTAAGTATATTCTCGGATACAGGTTGATAACACTTATAAGCCGGTTTGATTAGCTCTATTGATGCTAAGCACGTTAAAAATGTGTACGTAATTAGTTTCGTGCATTTTCATTATATCCACGATCATTACAGTACTCTAGTAGCTGGGGTGTCAAATTGAACACCAAATCGATCATTGCAAGCACCTAGGTCATTGTCAATGTTTTTTGTCACAACCATAGTCACATCATTAATTAGGACCGTCCGTAATCTCCATTATATTATCCTGCATTACTAATACCTTCTGGACGGAGAAGTACACGAGCAATATATGGATACTAACAGAATACCTCTTGTTATTATAGACGAATTCAAATTTTAAATCAATCGATGCAGAGTACAACTACAGTACTCTTTGGACAATAATGAGAGCATAGCTCCATTGCACTCACCATATTTGTTAATCTTGTAGCTTTGACACTTCAATTCACACTATTATAACTAGTGAAGCTTTAATAAACAAAATAGGTATTTGAGCTCAAGTTCCTCCTAATATTGGGCCAACAAGCTAGTGTTGTGGGACTATTCTTGAAAGAACAACAACAACAATATACTCAGTATAATCTCACCAGTGGGGTCTGAGGAGGGTAGAGTGTACGCAAGACCTTATCCCTATTTTGGGAGGTAGAGAGGCTGTTTCTGTTAGACTCTCAGCTCGAAAAACAAAGCAGGTCAAAAAGGAAAAAAGGAACAGTAACAACAACAAAACAGATAGCAACAAAAATCAAAGAATAAGAAACTACACGAGAAATACTACGACGACTAGTTAGGAAAGAAACGCGAGACAGTTCTATTCTTGAAAGAAAGTTCCTTCTTTTCTTTTTTTTCCTCAAAATATTTTAGGGTTTTCTTGTACACAATTAATTGGTCCCGTAAGGGCCGCCTCGTCTATCAAAACAGAAATGAATTTAAGCTTTATATGCATCGACAGTTTCATGAGTTTTTTACACAATTAAAGCAGTTTAATTTCTTATAACAGGTTACTCAATCTAAATGATGACATCGTATGTTGTTCATTATTTTCTCTGATTGTGTAAAATAAATAAAGTTTCACTGAACTTTTATGTAACATACAAAGTTTTCAACAATTTGCACAGTTTCAAGTAAAAGTTGTTACAAAACTATAATTACATTTCTGTGTGAGCCACATGATTAATTATAATAGACTTTACAAGAAAATGGGGAATAACAGATAAACGGGCCGGTATGCGTATGACGAGATAAAATTGGGGTTTTTAGAAGACTCTAAAGCTTGGGAAGCTTGATAATGACTCAATTGAACCTCTCTAAGGAAATAATTAAGAATATGATCTAATTAATTATAAGATTTAAGTTATATATTGTGACACGGTAAAGAATCAAATTATTTTACACTACCATCGTGATGATTCTTCATAATATTAGTGTAATTTAACATGTTATAACAAGTTAGCTATCATATTAGTGACACGATCTAACTTAAAACCTTAATTATAAATGGATACTGCAAACAAAATATCAATCTAGCGATAAGCATTATAATAAACCCCGTAGTTCATTTTAGAAGAATTAATAAATAAAAATGTAATATAAAAACAACAATGAAGATACATAAATTAATCTAAACATATAATCTTCATGGCTGGTGGATGAGAACTTCAATGAAGAGGAGACGCTGTCACGATTTTTAAAAATAATGTAGAACGTTTTAGTACCAGTTATATTTAATCCACTATTAATTAAGTACTGTTTAATTAAGCATGGAATAATTTTATTATACTGTGTGTGTTACTTTAGACAAAAGACAATAGAGAGCTGAAAGATGGGTTCTTAATTCTTATTGTTCACATTCGTTGTGCAGAATTTTGTCCTAAAACACAATATTAAATGTCAAAAAAAAAAAAAAAAGTGAATTGTCTTGTAGGGAGGCTAGATTCATTCAACCAAAGCGTAACTGATTTATTAATTAACATTACTAGTACTTACTAACATTATGATTTCAATTGTTATAATTGGGTAAGTTGGCTTTGGACAATTTGTTTCTTGCTTTAAGACAAGGTACAACGAATCAAGTGTCGTAAATGTCGGAGAACATTCGGATGTTCTTTGAACTTACATGTTATCAGTGTCTTTCACTGCACTTCATCACGTACTTTTTTTTTTTTTTATTTAACAAAAAGGATTTAAACAAATATTGAACCTGGACAAGTTTATGGAAACAAACTACTCCCTTATTAAAGTTCGATGGGTATATACCCTTTCATGCATGTAGCAAATCTAAATCAAACTTCGTTCGGTGCAGTATTCGTTATGGACCCCACATCTTACGTAATCAATACATTGCAAGTATCATCGGACAACCAAACTTTGTCAAAATTTCATTCTTGAATTCACTCTAATGTTCATTATGGACTATTAACACTCTTGTCAAGAACAAAAGAAGCGACAACGAGAAAACTAACATAGGATGAATTGACCAATATAAAATATTCAAGACAATAGATGGATGACCATCCAGTGCACCCACCACACTAAAACAAATCTGAACCATTAGTTATTGCCATTGATGAAAAGCTCGCAAAATATTAAACATAAAAACGATAGTTCAAATTATCCTTATTGAATTCTAAAATAGAAATTAGCTAAGCCAAGACTAAAGAGAACCCTTTAAAAAACTTGGTTTGGTAAGGAAAGCGAGAGCTACGTAACAATATAACCAAACTTATGAACATAAAAAAAGACTCAACACAAATCGCGAGACCTGGCGACGACGAAAACTATCAAAACATTTTTAATGGAGCTTTTGTGTGTGTGTATAGGTCAATTAGGGATTTACTTATCAAGGTGTGAAAGTGAACTGATGAGTGATTGGTAAATCATAATTTATAACAAAATTTATTTTGGTATTCGATATTTCCCGAATTACCGAACGGTATAATTATAAATACCGAATACCGATACCGCTTTTATACTTTTAAAAACCGAACCGAAAACCGAAATACAAATATCGAAATACAATTAATCAAAAACAAACTACTCCCTTATTAATTGATGGGTCCCTTGATGCATGTAGCAAATCTACAGTAGTGTTATGGACCCCACATCTTACATAATTTTCCACATGTGTCAAAATCAGTGTAGTAGTTGGACAGTCAGACAGTGATGGACTAAGGCTCCGTTTGGACATGGTTTGAAACCATGATTTGAAATTTGATTTCAAATTATATTTGGACATACAATTTGAATATTTTAAGTTGTATTTTCTCTTATAAATATAAAAACTCCACAAATTGTGAAAACTATCAAAACATTTTTAATTCTTATACAATCTTACCAAATAAGCAAATCATAATTTATAACAAAATTAGTACACTACAACTTTTCTAAAAAATGCAATATCTTAATCAAACTTTACTTCACAAACGAAATTTAACATGAATAGTAATGTAACTATTATTAAATATAATCTTCCCATAAATTAAAGGTTATAGACAAAAATAAAGGTTAAAAAGTTAATGAGATTGGTAAATGATTGATGGGGTAATTGTTAAAAATATTTACCAACTCATGGGTCTTTTTTTACAAAATATAAACTTATGGGTTAAATTTTATATTTAAAAAAGTTGAAACTATGGTTTCAAACCCCAAACCATGCTTTTTGGACTGAAAACGTACGTCCAAACGCTGGTTTGAAACCATGATTTGAAAATTGATGGCCAAACGCGTACTAAGGAAAAAAGGGAAAGAGCCACAAACATAAAAGTGCTTCTAGAGGGACAGAACAGTTGCACCTTTTTTTTTTGGATAAGTAATTAATATTGTATTTCTTCTATAAACTAAGAAAGAATTAATTGATTACAGTAAATAGTGAAAAAACATAAAATGTCATCTTGGAATATATTCTTTTGAAATGAAAAATGCCAAAATTTGAAAATGAAGCATGTTACGCGAATGTTGAATATCAGGAGCGGGCAACTTAAATGACCCATGTTTGGGGCGTTGGAACAAAAGTGACCATCAAAAACAAAAAGTAACAATAGTACCAATTTGTGCGCAATAGGGATTAGTTTTATTTTTCTCATACTTTAAATAATTTTAAAGTGTTAAAATTCACATTTTTTTTATACTTTGACTAAAGATTAGTCATGTCTTAAAATTTCAGTATATTAATATTTTATATAGAACTTGATATCTTTTTCTACGAACAATAATGTAGGCTCAATACATTAAGTATACCGAAACGTTTGGATTGTCATTTTAGGGGTTGTAAAGTGCCCCGAAGTAAGTTTTGTTTGGAAACTTATTATTGTTAGGTTTAAGTGTTTTATTTTATAAGGTTTTGATTTAAGCGTTTTATTATTTAGTCAAGACATTACTTTATTTCTAATATGTCGAGATTTTTTTCATAATTAATTTAAGACTTCGCATGAGTTATTAATAAACGATAATAAAGACTAAAATAACTAATTATCATTAAAAAATAATACCCAAAAAAATATAATATTAACACATGATATAATTTTATATTAATATTATTAATATTATATATTTTATAATACCAAAAAAAATATAATGTTAACATAATTTGTTAATATAAAATATATAATATTATGTTTATATAGAATATATAATATTAACATATATAATATTAATAATATTAACATAAAAAGACTAACAAATAATCTCCAGCGAGAGGAAGATGAAAATGTCTAATATAATTTAACAGTGACATCCTTCCCAACCCATTTTTTTTCTCATTCGATGTCCGATACCCGCATTGGAGCCCGACTAATCTGGATTAGCTTCGCGTAGGGCTCATTCAGGGGAAGCGTTCCCTACCAAGGATTTTTTCATACTCAAAACTCAAACCTAGAACCTATGATTAAGCGAGGAGTAGCCCATCCGCTGCACCACATCATTTGATGATATCCTATACACCCAACCATTCAACACTAGTGTAGCATGTTGTAAATCAAATACTAGAAAACTCAACTAAAAGGATGTTATGATAGAAAATGAATACAGGCCTTGTAATTTTTATGGTATACGTTATTGCTTTATTCTGAGATGAGAGTCTATCGGAAATAGCCTCTCTATCTCAAAGGTAAGGATAAGGTTTCGTACACTCTACTCTCCCAAATCCCACTTGTGGAATTGCACTGAGTATGTTATTGTTATTGTTGTTGTAATTTTTATGATATACGTGGCTAGTATCTATTGGAGTGTATATTAGATGTTACTGGAGTTTATCCCATCCCTGCATCGTCTTTCTTCACTCTGTGCTGTTTCAGTTTTTCTTTTGGTTAAATTACTGAACCGACATGAAATATCTCCTCTTCTAATTTCTTATTTTCATTTCTATTTCTTACTAGGAAGCTTTTGCTAAATCTTCTACTCTCTCTGTCCCAATTTATGTGATATACTTTTCGGTTTAGTCTGTCTAAAAAGGAATTATACATTTATATATTTAGAAATAATTTAACTTGAAACTTCTCTTTTTACCCTTAATGAAATGATTTACAACCACACAAATATCTATAACTTGTTTTAAACCACAAGGTTTGAAAATCTTTCTTTTTTTCTTAGTTTCGTGCCTAATCAAACTATATCACATCTTTAGCTTGAAAAGAAGCTGAAGTTTTTAGGCAACTTGCCTGTGTAAACACCTCAACGAACTCATGTGGACACTCCTCAGCCCGAGGTAATTGAGACGGATGGAGTACTAGAAATCACTTTATTATGAAGACAGTTGGGTGTGCGAACAAAGTATTACATTGGCAACCGAAAAGAAAAAAAGTTACTTATAAGGTGTTGGATATTCTTAATGGCATGAGGCCTTTTGGGAAAACCATGCGGGCTTAGCCCAAAATGGAAAATATCACACCATGTTAAGAGTACCTTTGGACTGTTTAGCCCAACAACTGGTATCACAGTCAATAGTTTGGCGGGACGAGTATGAAGATGGCAGAGTGTGGCGTGGGTTCCAAGTTAGTGCCTTTGCCCGTCTATGGGCCGGTTTACGACAATTACCTATAGCCTTAAAGACGCATACACAACCTTTAGGCTTCGGTGACCATAAATACTCTGACGATGTGAGTGACACACAAACATGTTGAATCTCTTGATCAAACACGTGAGTTTTGGAATTCTAAATTAGTTTAAGCTTTGCTCTTTCAAATTTCAACATATTAAGGAGTTAGGTTGCTTATGGCTGGGTCTTGTCGACTACCGTGTGAAGCCCATTTCTCATTCAGGAAATGACGCGGGGTGTCTCCAAAAGTGTTCCGTCTTGAATTTTTATTCCCGCTTAATAAATTCTAAAAAATAACCTTAACTTGAAAAAATACGCTAGGAAGAACTTCTGTTGCTTATCAGACATAAGTTGTAGCTTTTGTCTATAAGACAGAATTTGTAGTCAATTGAGCAGGTTCACTATCTTGAATATCACGAATTTGTGCTTTATAGGCAAAAGCTAGAACTTATGGCTGATGAGTAGTAAAAGTTTTGCCTCTGTTGCCAATCAGGCATAAGTTCTACCTTTTGCCCGTAAGACAAACCTTGTAGTCAATTAAGCAAATTCACTTTGTTGAAATATCCTGAACTTCTGCCTTATATGTAAAATTAATTTATGTTCACAACTTATGCCAGATGGGCAACATAAATCTAAACGGAGGGAATACAAATGAAAGGCACATAAATCTAAACGGAAGGAATACAAATGAAAGGACGAAGAAATTAATTAAAGCCTAAAATTTAGCAAAATCCATGATATCTGGGTCTCGGACAAAGGAGTTCATGTTCGTTTCGTGCAAATCCACTTGCACTGCAATGCCAGTCTCACCTTCTGTGTCATACAACCAAAAGATTTGACTATGCCTTGAGCCAAAGTGCATTAAACTTGGTCTTCCCCAACCAAAATCAGCTTTCTGCATGGGAAACCTGCACAAACTTGAGCATGTAAAACTCACAACTTCGCTATTGCCTCCCCATTCTGATCCAGCATAACTATCGTTGTATAAGTTGACAACCACAGAAACTATCTCATCTGGAGTAGCATTGACACAGTTACTAGTAGTCTCTTGAACTGAGTCTCTTATCAGTTTTACAATGTGATGCAACGACTCCATCTTTGTCTCGTCATCATGTTCAAATCTTATAGGAATTTCAATGATAAAATTTCCAAAAGAGTTCGTAGCATAAGGAAAAGCTGCAACCTTACCGCGCAAGTTAAATGGAAAGGCCATTATAGACCGTTTCAAATGCGGATTTCCAGCTCCAGCTGCACGGATTAGAGACCTCCATAGAAGTGTTGTTATCATCTCAACTCGTGAAGGTTTGAAACTCAAAGCTTCCGTATCAAATTTCTTTCTGAGCTTGGATATTGCAGCTTCGTCGAATACAAATTTCCTTGCAATCAACTTAGATTTTGTACGTTTGCCTTCGTCAACAGGAGGCTCAAGAATGGCGGTTAAATCTTGGGCTGGGAAAAGAGTTCCCAAATTGAAGCTCATGAAATTAATCTCCTTACAAGGAGTCCCAAATTTGCACACTTTGAACCATTCGTAGATGAATGTGGAAGCCGTGAACCCGTCCATAGCAGGATGTGCAGTGCTAATAGATAGAGCTAGGCCACCACATTCGAACGTTGTGACTTGCACAACCATAAGTGGTGTGACGAATATGTTCGTGTCGTTCACTTCCATAATGCCATGAGGCCAAAATGGTAATGCTAGGTCAAGGTCTTTGTGTGCTCGTTCGAGGAAATCGTCAAGATGACAATTGACCGTTGCTTTTATGTAAGTTACACCTTGGTCGAGACACAGAACTGAGGATTCATCTTCTGTGAATCGACCAGCTAAAGGGTAAACATGGGTTAAAACCCTCGACAAGGATTCTTCGAACTCTTCATTTTTCGAGTTTTTATTACAATGAGGATAGAAAAGAACAAGAGGCAGGTGTGCTTTATCAGCCACTTGATCAAAGAAAGATAACTTGTAATCTTGAAGGTGGTCCGGCGTTGGTGATGATGGTTTTATGAGGCTTTTGGACAAGATTTTAACTTGCATTTGATCCTTCATGTTTGATGTACTCAAGTTGTGGCACAATGAAGGCACTTCACTAATATAACTGAGAAGGTTATGCTTTCACTTTATATAGGGATAATTCTGCTAATTTTTAAAGCAGGTGGATGTCGTGTAAGTAAATGCACCACCAGGACAAGTTATTCTGTCTTTTTGGAGACAGAATTTTGAGCATTTGGCTCCTCTCCGTTACGCTTTCTCTACATTTGCTCAAGTACATACTTAGATATTTGACACTTGTCTATTTTAGATTTTAAAGGCTTAAATTAAAGGGCAAAGGTGCAAATATACGCTTCAACTTTGTGATTTAGAGCAGATATACCCCTCGTTACAAAGTTGGTGTATACATGCCCCTGCCGTTACAAAATGGTGCAAATATACCCCTTCCGTTACAAAATGGTGCAAATAAAAAAGGGTATATTTGCACCACTTTGTAACGGCAGGGGTGTATTTGCATCATTTTAACGTGACGGATATATACACCACTTTTATAACGAGGATATATACTAACTAAATGTCGCAAAGTTGAGGGCTATATTTGCACCTTTGCCCCAAAATTAAATTAACTTGAGCAAACAATATTAAGTACAGTTAACGTTTACTTTGGGAAATTACTCTCCAAAAAAATCTGAACTTCCACAAATTTAGGAATCCATTAATATCATTATATTCAATCATACTTTTTATCATTATATTCAATCACATTTTTTACATCCAGATATAATATTCATCTCAATAAAAAAGATTATTTTGTAGGTAAAGAGTAGTTAGTTATATACTTATTTGCCTTTTAACCAAAAAATTATATTATCACCTACAATTTTCTTTCTTGCAATCTATCTCTGTAATTTAAAATTACCGCGTGGTTATTTCAGAGGCATTTACTAATTTTAGATGTTTAATTTACCAAAAAATATTTTGAATGTAAATAACAAATGATAGGTGGAAGCAGAATAATCAAAATCGTTTATATAGAGGAGAGGAAGAGAAGTTGATACGTTTAGCTAATATTGGGTGCATAGTTCAATCTCATTAAATAATATTATATTTTGAATATAAACGACATAAAATGAAAGAACTTATAATAAATAAATAAAATAAAAGCTAACGGTTTCCAAAATTCGAGGGGTTAGGAATTTTCTTACCAAAGTTAGGAGTTCATTCCTTCAAAAAAAAGAAAAAAAAAGAAAAAGAAAGAGAAATGTGCTCTTTTTCTAGCCTAAATATTGTTATTGACCAAATAACACGATTGCAAGAACAAAGAGAAATATTACAGTAACATTAGGATTCGGGGTTTTTCATAATTTCCTGTTTCTAATGTTATTTATATATAAAAAAGTTTTAGAATTTTAGCCTAAATATTTTAATATAATAAGATTTTTAACGGGAGCGTAGTGCTATAAAACATTTTTGAATAAATAAGTCACAAAAGGGTAAAGTTGGAATATTTTACTACTATTTAAGACTAGTTTGGCTTAAAAAAATTAAAATAAGGAAGGCCAGTGTAATATCTAACAAAGGAAGTGGAGTAAGCTAAGTGTTATGAAGGCAACTGTGGAGGAAGGTTTCTGAAATTATCCCGTTCTTCTTTTTAAAAGCGGAATAAATTCAGCCCCTTGAATTTATCAATATATTTCATTCAAGATCAGACACTCGAATTATAGTTTGTCCCAATTGAATCATAAAGTCTTTCTAGTAGATACTTTTGACTCAAATTGTAAATAAGCTTCTGTGCGGATTTTCAAGCTTTCATTACGTAGATAAATTAACAATTTAAAGTATGTCATATTCTTTAATTATAAGTTCATATTAACCTCAATTAGAAGAAAGCTTGAGGTTGTACTGTTTATTGAGGCATGTGTACTTCCCCGTCCCAATTTGTATGACACTCTTTTTCCTTTAGTTATTTCAAAAAAAAAAAAAAAAAAAAAAAAAAATAGAAGAAGACATATTTCTATGTTTAATAGTAATAATTTAATTTCAAACTTCTATCTTACCCTTAATGAGAGGATGTATCTAAGGCTTATTTTACGCCACAAGCTTTAAAAGTCTTTCCCAAGCTTTAAAAGTCTTTCTTTTTATCTTAAACTATGTGTTCTATCAAACAACTTCACATAAATTGGGACAATGGAAGTATAATTTAAAGAAGTGATATATTTTATGTAGTTAACTTATCAATGTAATTGGAAATTAAGAGTACACACAGAAAGCTTTTCCAAAATTTAAATTGGAAGTATCTAATAGAAACAGTTTATCATAAGTTCAAGTGTTCAATTAAAATAGACTATAATTTGAATTTCTTAAACAAAAAATAAAATAAAAAATATACAGACAAATTTAAAAGGCAAATAAAATTTCTTATGACAGCCCCTTAAACTTGCCACCAAATTCCATTTGGACACTCAAATTATTGCGTGTTCTAATTGAGCACTTGAACACATAATAAAACGTTCCTATTAGATACTTTCGGTTCAAATTTTAGAAAAAAAAAATTATGCGCGTTCTCAAATGCCCATCACGAAGATAAATTAACCACTTAAAATATGTCACCTTCTTTAATTATAAGCATTCGCCTCAATAAGTCATAAAACCTCAAGCGTTTTTTAATTGCGGCTGATGTGTATAATAAAGGAAAGGACATATTTTATACGATTAATTTAATTACCTAATAGACACTTGAGAACACTTACAAAAGTTGTTCAAATAGTGACTGTCAATGGAGTAAGCATCTTACAAATATGATACAAGACCTTTGACATATATCCTATTCCTATCACGTAAACAGTCTTATAGCCATACATGCATAAATGAGGAACCCTCCAGAATATTGAAATGTCATATAATAGCCTTTGTGTTATAAAATAAATACTATAAAGTAAGTACACCAAAGACAAATATATATAGAAAGACTGAATGTGTATATCATCTTATACAAATGAGCCACTATTTATAGGAGGAAAAGTTACTTGATGGCCAAGTAACTAACTTGGTCACCAAGCTAACAAATAAACTTGGTTATCAAGTTGACTTTGCCTCCAAGTTAATGGACAAATATATTATAATATTTACAGCACTCCCCCTTGGATGTTTATTAATAGATGATGTGCCTCGTTAAAATCTTATTAGGAAAAATCCTGTGGGAAAAAATCCTAAAGAAGGAAAAAGAATACGCATATCTAGTAATACGCTTTGAGAGTTGCCTCATTAAAAACCTTACCAGGAAAACCCAATGGGACAAAACCTTGGTTAAGGAAAAAAAAGTACAACGCGTATTTTTACTCCCCCTGATGAATACCCTATTTAAAGGGGATCATGTTTACACGGAAAATCGTTACAATTGAATTTGCATACATGGTCAAGATACGTGGATCAATATGACCGAATAATGAGATAATATGCAAAATTAAGCAAGATAATTATAAAGAAAGCTAAAGGAATTTAAAGCAATAGCACTCGAGCCTTAGAGAAGCTTTTGAGCTAAGTCTCCCAAGCGAACAATCAGATCTTTGCTTAGTTGAACAAAAGAAATTAGGAACTAAGAGAAAAATAAGCAAGGTAATTCTTGTATATATTTTCAGATGATTCTTATAATGAGATGAGCACATCTCTTTATACTAGAGCTATAGGGTGCATGATCTACAAATCATGCCCTCTTCATTACCAATATTAATGCCAAAGATAATAAAAGGTAATACAGAGACTTAATGCTATGACAATGAAAGGCAATAATGTACATTTAAGACCAGAGAAAGACTTGGGGTTTCTTGTAGCGGTTGCATATTGAATGACGTTTGACCGGTGAGTTGGCATGCTTCTCCGGACCTTTGTAATTTCTGTCTCCGGTAGCAGCTGCCAAGTTACTCCTCCGGAGCGTCGCTATGCTTTCCCAGAGCCCTTCCCTTGCTGACTCAAATCTGACATGTCACCATCGTCACGTGTCATCCTTTGATACGTTCACTTAGTGTCGACGGATTTTACCCTATACAGATAGTCTCCCCACTTTCTGGTTACTCGCTCAGATGTGACCGGAAAGTGGAAGATTTTTTCCTTCTTGTCGGAAAGTCATGTAATCACCCTCCCGCCTGCCCCATTAAAAATTTTGCTGGAAAAATTCAACTGCGACAAAAACCGGGGGAAGGGAAAAAGAGTGCAGGACTTAGGGATTCAGATGATAGCTCCGTGTCACGACCCGACTAGGGGCCGTGACAGAAGTACCAAATACTTGTACCGAGCACCCTTACCTATCGTTTTACATACCACTTTGCTTTTAACCAAGTCGTATGAACGGTGCTTTTTTTTTCTTTCAAACTAAACATTAACATCAGCAGCATCACTATAAACATAGACCAGTTAGCTTTGCTATCACGTTATACAACAGCATTATGATGCCAAAATACCGCATATTTAACTGTACATAACTGACTATATATATACGTCTACGAGCCTCTGAACATAATACACTTATACACGAGAAAGGGCCGAAATCTTGTCGTGCCGAAAATATGCACGATGAAGTACCACGAAAATAAGGCCCGGAACAAGCTGGAGCGTCAAGTAAATCGGTGGTAGAGCTCCTAAAGATCAAGTCCGCTGTCTGGCGACTGCCGCGGCATGAACGCAGCGTCCACAAGAAGGGACGTCGGTACGAATAATGTCTTGAGTATGTAAGGCATAAATGATAACATAGTAAGGGAATATAGAATACAAGTCATAACGAGAATGAGATATACGAGTTTATCCTAGTACGAAGTAACACATACATGTGTATGCACGTATACGATGCATAAACGATACATTTTAGTAAACGGTACATTTTTGTAAACGGTACATTTCGATGAAACATTTGATGTACATTTCGATAAACGGTACATTTTCGATGGTACATTTCGATATCTCTTTCTTACCTTTACGGACGGGTACATCGGCTCTCCCACCCCCCTCCCCAACGGTGACCCCGATGTATCACATTATATGTATAAGTTATATACCACATAAACGATCGCCGCGTACGCTCTTCCCATAAATCCCGCGTCCGGAGCATCCGCGTCCGGGATGATGAGCCAGTGAATCGAGTGGACACGATTTGCCCCCCGTTCCCCACGTATATATTTGCACATAACGGTATGCACATATACGTGTATCATAGAACGAAGTCACCAATGAAAAGTGTCGTTATATAAAAAAAACATCAAATAGGGTCATAAAATATAGTTTCGTTAATCTAGAACCTTTATAGCAGTCATCCCATATAATAGAGTTGAAACATTAAGAGGTCGTTTTAACGAGTTCCATATTTTCATTTGTATAGCGAATATACCGTCAATGTAGCTATCGTAGACGTTTACCCTTTCTCAACCCCATTGTTATCATCATAGGATCATGATGTATGTTCTTTCTTAGCATTACCGTCGTAGAAATATTCTCATTAAAATAGTTACAACACTTATCATTTAATAATCAAGGCATTAAAGAAAATTCGGGAACCGTGGGCCCACCTCGAGTCAAATGAGGTGGCGTAGACAACTTACATATAACACGTGTCATGACGTTACTATGAAGGTTTTTGGGGTAATCGGGTCTCATTCTTGCAAGTTCTAGGATGTTTAGACATTGTCTTCACAATTCATGCACTTTTAGTTCAATCTTACTGAGTGAATAGTAACTATTTTCGATTGCGGATTTACGGAGTTAGGAAGGTCCCGAGGCGCGAAATCGAGCCTATGCATCTAAGACATGCCAAGAAAGGAAGGAAGACCTTACATACCTCTTGGCTTCTTTAGCTATTCCGAATTACGTCGCAATCTCGTCAAAATCACGCAAATTGGTCATGTTTACCAAAGCTCTTATTAGGGTTCTTAGAATTGGAATCTTAAGGAAACACTTAGCTACCGAAATTTCGGCAGCACTTCCCCTGCAAATATACCATCCTCAACATTCAACATAGCCAAATTCTCAACAATCCACAATCCGGGAATTCAAACCCGGCCAAACTAGTAACATAATTCAACAATCATACTAGCAATTCACATATTCCATTCAAGATACATAATCTCAATTTACTACTTCCTTCAAAACCTTCCGACTTCAATGAAAATAATAACAACCTCATAATCTACATTCCAACAACACCGTACTATTCATATTGTCTTTCATGCATACAAGAACATAATATTCAATTTAAATACCTCAATCACAAGCTTCCAACTTCTAGAACTTCACAAGATTGTTATGCATTCATTGGCGATTTAGTATCCGCAACGCAACGACAACCAAAACACTAAATAAAATTGACTCATCTTTTCCATACTACACCGCAACTACACGACCATACATATAACATACAACCCACGGCCAACACCTTCATATGCATATTCTTCATGAATTCTCATAATATCTATCCTTTACATCAACAACCAACACACAACATACACATAACACACACACACATCCACGGTTTGACCTTGCCATGCACGGCCACACACAAACACTTCCATAACATATGAATTTCATCCATTTTTCTATGCCACAACATGCATAAGCACTCATAACATATAAAAGAAGAATTAAACCTTACCTTTCCTTGGATTCTTCACTTAACAAGAACTCCCAACTTGTATGAATATGAGCTTTTCTTGCCCAAATGAATACTCCACCTTGTTGTGCACCCTTTACTTAGTAGGAAATGATTTTTGAAGAATTTTTGCAATTTTTTTTCTTGGAAATTTCCTTATGGCCGAAAGGCCTTGCTTCTTTTCTCCTTCTTTTTGTTCTTGTTTTTCCTTGAAATTTCTAGAAAATTATGGAGCAAGGGTGACTTGGTCATCCATTTATTGACCAAATTTTATTCAAAATGGGCTTGGACCCTATACTTGGCCGGTTGGGCCTTCCAATTTTTCAAAAAAAATTCTTTCAAGCCCACTTTGTATTCTTGGCAAATTCTTGTAATTCATGAAACATTTTCCAATTTCCAATTTTACCCTTCGTCTTCTTCCATATTTTCACGAGTCGTATTGCGAATTTCCCTTTGTGTCCTTGACCTTCCTCACTAATTCCACTTCTAATTCTTTTCATAAGCAACTCATATGCCTAACAAAATAAAATGTGGCCTTGTTTATCGTCTTCCCGCGATTGTCTCGAATTATCCAATTGCATAAAATGCGGGATATAACATTTCCCCTCTAGTATAACACTACCATTCTGTCACAATGGTCCAAAATACACTGCCACTCAGGGCTACAACATCATAACCCACAGTATGGCCATACACAACCAAAAGCATTAAAAGTAGAGTATTGCATTGCATACCTTGGGTAACAGCGTTTCATCTTGAACCTCTTTTGGGAGCCATCATTTTAGTCCCCTAGCACGCACTATCTATAACATTCCCTTTGAATAGTTGAAAAAGAGTTTTCTTTTTAGTAATGACTCTGGGTGCAATACTTCTCCGATTCCTCAGAAATATCCTTTCAAGAGATATAAGTGAGTCACTTTCATAATATGACCCGGAGTATCATGACCACACTATTCTTGCTTACCCCTTACTCCTCTTTTTAAGTACCCATTTGGTTTCATTTGTGACATGTAAATACTTGCAAATTGCATAACCGTTCTTGCGTGATTCGTGTACATACATACCTATACATATACATATATCCATATCTGTATCCATATTCATATCTGTATTCGTATACATATTCATGTCCATATTCATATCCATGGCATACCCGACCTTGAAGGTTTGGTGGTTTCGCATACCCGACCATGACAAGGCTCGGTGTCATACATACCAAAACTCCTTTTCTTATCTGTAGTAACTTATCTCGTCATACTCTTTTCTTTCTTTTATTTGTCCCTTGATTATCACATCTTATGTCCTACTATAGAAAACTTTAGGTCCCTTCTTAATTGTCACTTATAAATAGCAATATCATTAACAACGACTCTACCGTTAGTGCCCTTGCCTCTATTCTAGTATAGCATCGCTATCTTTTACAATATCCCTTGAGTTATTTGCTCTTAATGTCACTTTGTTCAAGGCCTTCACGAATGATTTACAGTACAGTTTCAGATACCCGCTCAATTCTTGTTCATTTATTCACTAGCTATTGGACTCCTTTCTGCATAACTCTCACTTTTCGTTTTAGAGTCTATATCTATCACATCTTAAGATTCATCGTTTCAATCTGTATACTAGTATTTTCCTCACTCGCTTCCCCCTTTTAAGGTCTTACTTCTACCATTATATAATCCGTTTCCTCACTTTCAAATCTTGAATTCATATATCCTTTTCCTCAATTCCCTCGTTATACCGCCTCATATTCATGTCATTTCCCATACTTTATAGCCGCAGTAATTCATGTGTGAAATCTTAACATACTCATTTCGCAGTTTTTGTAATCAAGTAATACAACCGACATCGCAATCCAAACAAGAATGTATTTTACTTAGCTCATCTGGTATTTATGAGTCAATGTCTACATCCGCTCCAATTAACAATTTTTGTCCCATAGGGATGCTCACAATAGTAGTATATCTAGTTATCCATAAAATCCATGCAATGTCACTTGCCCTCTTCTTCGGTGCTCAAAGTTCACTTGTAACGTCGTCCTTCCCTTTTCTTCCCATCTCAAGTTATTCCTCTCTTTCCTATAATCGACTTATAGTAACCGTAAATGCATTTTCCCTTAAACCCGCCATTTTTGTTTTCAAGGATTTAAGTCTCATGCGCCACTAATACTCCTTATGCCTCATACTCTTTTACTCTTGTGTTGCACTCAACATTGATTCCGAAACCAATCATAATCATGTCGTATTTGTCATTGCTGATAGCCCTGCTTTATCGCTTTATCGTCGTTCGGTAAACTCACAACTCATGGCCACCTTTTTCTTTTCAACTCATTACTTCATATACTTTACTCGTTCCAACTTGGTATAGGATATTCGTAGGAGATGCATCTTCCTTTAATCATAACACGACTACTTCTTAAGCGCCCGTACTTTACGGCGCATTTCCTTCTCTTTCTATTCCCATTCTTATTCCTTTACATTCCTTCCTCTTCAATTTATCTTATTTCCTCCCATTTTATAATCAATCCTTTATTCTTCGCACGAGGAACCCTATTCTTAACTTAGTACCGCTTTGTCCTTTAGAATATACTACCTTTGTACAATCCATTCTTCGCTTCCAAAACTTATTCTATTCATTCTGATCATCCCCTCTCATCATTATTGTGTTGATCATTTTCCTAACAATCGTCCTATTTCGTTATTCATCTTTCTGTAGTCTTGGTCTTTTACATCCAGCTAAAGGTATCACTCATGCTCTCAATTATACAAATCACAAACTACTACTACTTTGCCGTATCACATTTCTCTGATTCCCTTTTTCAAGTTTGCTAGCTATCATTTCTGTCATTGGGAAACCTCTATGCTGGATTTTTCTAACAAGGTCTTATAAGCCTTCTTATTCTTGCCCCATGGCTCGCTTCTTTGGTTTCACACTTGCATTCATTCTTTATTCATATAGAACATGTCACATCTTTAGTTGTTTCCTCACTATACTTTACTTACCACGTATTACGAGTTCACCTTACGCTCTCATTACATCTTGATCATAATCAACGCTATAGAGTGCCACTTCTTTACCTTGTTCGCAAGCCTGCTCGTAAAATAGAATAAACCTTGCGAAGTAAGCATACTCAACCTGTTACTCTTTCTAATCAGCTCTATTACACTCACCTTATGAGTTATCTTATCCAGGTACCCACATTTGTTATACCCCTTCGTACTTCATACCCCTGTCCCAATCATGTTGTTACTCTATTTTGCTAATAAACTTGTCGTATCTTACTTGTGCTTACCCATCCGATTAATACTCCTGTATCACACTCTATTGGAGTTACTGTCACGACCCAATCGGAGGGCCGCGATGGGCACCCGGTGCTATCCCACCCGGACACCTCTTGACATACTTTCACATCACATCTAGGTGAGCCACATAGTCAAATAATGCTTTTCATTCATCATCATTCTAATCTCATTGGGCAACAACACATCCAGATCATCATTAACACTATGCCCATATAATTGTACATAAGCCGACAAGGCTATCAAAATAATATCCCAAAATATAGGCCGACAGGGCCAAACATATCTAACCATATACACATGCCTACGAGCCTCTAAGAAGGGTACGTCATATCATAACATATGGGCGGGACAGGACCCCGCCGTGCCCATGAATATGTACACAAAAGAATCTATACCAAAAGTTGTAGCTCCGAATGAAATGGAGCTCTGCTATGTAGTCCCTGAGAAAATACGGTATGGATTAAGTCGTCTCCCCGGCCACTCGCGGGCATGACGCGGCGTCCACAAACAAAAGAACGTCGGTATGAAGAATGTACTGAGTATGTAAAGCATGATCAATACCAATATGAAAGCATAATAGATAACATATAAAATAGCATAAGATGGGAAATAATAGCATCATCACCATAGCACTTACTTGCTTTCCATAGGGACATTCCATTTCTATTGCGTACTCGTGTACATACATCCATATCCGTACTCATCTACCTTTCGTATCCATTTTCGTATTCGTATTCATATTTCCCTTCATACTCGTATTCATATCGTTTACATCTCATATACATTGCATATACATAGCCTTTACATAACACTTACATATACTTAGCATATTCGTACTCATAATGATGTCATATACATAGCATTTATATAGCATACCCGACCACGTAGGTTCGGTGTTTCACATAGCTGGCCCTACCAAGGCTCAGGGTCATACCTGGCCCTACCAAGGCTCAGGGTTATTCGTACCCAACTGCGCAGGTGCGCGCGCGCATCATCATATATAGATATATACATATACATATTCACTATATTCTACCCGGCCATATAAGCTCGGGGTTCACATTAGCCACTCATGGGCAAATATACATATAAGCTCATAATCATCTTTAGTCTTTTACTATCGTCATTCATTACATTCTATCCTTAAGAAACTTAGTACAATCATATCGTTTGAGCATCATAAGCTTAGTAGCTTCTAAAGATAGGATCATTGGAGAATATCGTAGGCTCATAGAGGAATATATATATATATTTGGCCAAAGAACCATGCCTTATGAAAGAAGGGTTAGCCTTACATACCTTTCCGTTCAACTATTCTATCACTTGCTCGTGCTTCTTCAATGCTCACGTTTCTACCTTCATTAAAGCGCATTCGATAGCTTAGAATTCATGACTAAATCTAGAGAAAATCGGACGGCATCTCCTTTATTTATACAACTTCCTTCATATCATATATCAACTCCCAAAAATCAATAATAATATCCACAATATCGTCACACTAGCCTTTATTCAACTACATTATCCTTACTTTTCAATTCACTCTCAATCATCCACCTTCATGGTCATATCACATCATTACGTTCATTCACATACAATGTCGATTCCATACTCTCAATATCATTTATAACATGATCATATTCATAATGTATCAAGAATCATGACTCACTCCAAACATTTACTCAAAAGTGATACTATTCACACATTTATGACCCATTTCCTATTCCTTATATAATCCAAGCGTTTCAACTTTCAAATACTTTAAATAAAATGGAGATGTCATGAAACTTACCTTAGATGGTGTAGGATTGAACCTTGGGTGCAAATACCTCACTTGAGCAAAACCCTAGTTTTTCCCCCACTTGGATTCCTTGTTTTTGATGAACTTTAATGGGTTTTCTTACTTTGATTCACTTGGTTTGAGGATAAGTGTTATACCTCGCATTTTGTGCGTATTCGGAAAAATCGGGAACAAGTCGGAATGGTAGGAATTAAGGTCCTAATTGGATTCTACTTAGTGTGCATGGGATGTTTAAGGAAATATTGACGCGGAAATATTAGGAGAGGCTAAGGGCGGAAAGAGAAATTTGCAAAATGGGTTATGAAAATAATGCGGAAGACTTGGGGCAAAATGGTAATATCGAGAAAAGTCGAGGGGCAAAATGGGAATTTCACATAAGGGTTCAAGAATATTCCTAAAAGGGGCCAATTTGTAAATCCCAAAAGTTATGGGCCAAAGCTTGTTGAAGAAGACATTAGTCTTCTTTCAATTTAATTTGTGGAAAAATCAAGAAAATGGAAGAAAAATCTAGAGAGGGGCATGTGCCCCTCACATGCATGCAAGTAAGATGAATATATATATAAGAGGGAAGGGTAGTCATCTTTTATTAAGAAAGAAAGAACAACAAAAGAAGAGAGGAGGAGAGGAGAGAGCTCACGGCCAAGAGAGTGAAAAAGAGCTATGGGAAATCTTGCTTCCAAAATTATTTTCTTGTGGTTTCCATACTAATTCATGGTCCCTTTACAACTTGGTGCACTTGGTTTGGAAGAATAAGCATTGGTTTCCTCAATTCAACCCTTGAGGAAGTGAGGAAGTTTGGAGAAAAAGGTAAGATTTCATTCCATTTACTTATGTTATGAAGGTTGGTTTGTGTTGTGGAATATGTAAATGAGTAGAATATATGGAAACATGCAAGTGTAACCGTGTAAGTATGTGTGTGTGTGTGTGCCGAAAATCATGTTGATGGAGAGGGATGACAAAACTTTATTTGTTATGTTAATTGTGTAGTTGTGATTATGATGGAATTTATATTGGAAATGAAAGATGGATGAATTTGATGGAATATGGAAATGTAGGAGTGGCCGTGAGGTATGGAAAATTAAAATGGAAGTGAATTAAGTTTGTTTAATATGTTAGTTATGTTATTGTGATTCTTGCAATGTAAATGGAAGTAAAATGATGAAAGTTAGCATTGAAATGGAATGTAGAGAATTATGTCGTATTAATGTGATTTTATGATATTAAGATAATGAAGTTGTTAAGGTGTGAATTTTGATGATTGTTGATGAATTTGGAAGATGGAAATATGTTATGAATATGTTTGTCGAAGAATGGAAGTTTTGGACGAGTTATGGTTTCGGTGGAAAATTTGTGTATTTTGCGAATAATGTGTGAAATCATATGAAATGTCTCCAAATGATGTTGGGATGATCTTGGTAAGTAAATGAGTATGTAAACATTAATGTTGGTCTGAAATGTGAAGTAGTTTGGAAGTGTGGCCTTATGTCGAAAGAAGACTATTTGTGATTAGTATGTGATTCTTGTTGTGAATTAATGTTGTTGGTTGGTTGTTGTCGACAATTAAGCCGAGTTAAATTCTCGGGGCGGCATATTTATAGGGGAAGTGCTGCCGAAATTTCGGTAGCCAAATAGAAGCCAAAAATTGAAATGTCAACTTGCATGAATAGTAACTGGTAAAGGTGACCATTTGCAGATTTTCGACGAAACGGGATTTGATTTTTGGCAATCGTGAAGAGCAGGAAAGGTATGTAAAGCTAACCCTATTCTTTCTTTGGCACGTCCTAGATGTACTAGGTTTGAATTCGGACCTCGGGGACAACTCGACTCTTCGGAATCCGCATCCAAAAATTTGCCCTTTTCTTGCAATAGAATTGAATTAGTTAGGTTGTACATGACTAGGAAGTAACCTAAACCTTCCCAACTTTTGTAAACAAAACCCGATTACCTTAAAACCCTCATAAGTGATATTATGAAGCTTAACATATGTAAATTACGTCCGCCACCTCAATTGACCGAGGTGGGCCCACTATTTCCGATTTTACCCTTCTGTGTTTATGACTTGTTTTCGAGTAGCTTTAAAGGAAACATTTTAACTACTCCTCTATTTATTACTTAAAATTTGTTTTAACTATTCCGTTAAGTTCCATGATGTATTCTGATATGTATCACAAATCCGAACGTTTTGTTCCGACATAACCCTCCGTGATGTCCGAAAGGTACGTACTATGACTCCGTCCGATTTCATTGATTTGATTTGTCATCTGATATGCCTCATCGAGTCTCTGGAAATATATATGTTATTTTTATTGCATTAGTTTCTCACTACTCCACTCGTGGATGCCTCGAATGTTTCCCCCACCGAGCCCGGGCCAGATATGTTCTCAAGCGCTTTCTCTCGCATTGTTCGCCGTGCCTCGATGTGAGGGGGCAGGTATGACATGTACATGGGTCCGAAGTATGATGTGCCATGTACATATACTCTGATATCTGATTATGTTATGTGATGTGGCCACTTGGTATGTTATGATGTGTTCGGAGATATTCCCTACTCTGAAGTATGATGTGTTTTGGCGCGGGACAGAAGGGAGCGCCTCTGTTCTGTTCACCGAGTCCCATAGCGGGGCCGGCTTTGCATATGTTTTCTGCATGCATTACTTATGATTTCTGATACGCATTTTGATTACTTCTGCATCTTATTTGTCTTCTGTACATTCTGTTCCGATTTTAGTCTTATTTATTACGGCTCTCGCTTTTACATATTCGGACATGTTCCGCATCGACCCCTTTCTTCGGGGGCTGCGTTTCGTGCCACGCAGGTACAGACGTTTGATTTGCTGATTTGCCCGCCTAGGTTTTCTGCACAGCTGTGGAAGTGCTCCTTTGTCCGGAGCCCGTATTTTGGTATAAAAATTTTCTGTTGCATTTGTATATATTCATTCTGGGGTACGACGGGGCCCTGTCCCGTCATATGATTACGTTTTGTTCTGTAGAGGTCTGTAGACATGTGGTGTGGGTTCTGTATATGTTTCGCGAGAGTTGCGTACGTTTAGGGTTATCTATGTTTTGTGACGGCCTTATCGGCCTTCGTGCGGTATGCCCACTTATCCTTGTTAAATTATTATTTCTGTTCGGCTTTAATATTTTGCTAATTTAGGTTAAGGTACGTACGAGTGCCCAACTAGGGCACGTGTCGCGGCCTACGGAGTTGGGTCGTGACAATAAGAACCTTTGATTTCCCTTGGATTCTTGTTCATGAAATATATATGATGCCCTAGAGACTTTTGAGAGAAGTGGGAAAGTGTTGGAATGAAATAATGAAGTTGGAATCACATTTATGGACTTGTAACATTTCAGCCCGTCGGGACTTCCACGGTCCGTGGAACATGGTGCTGTCCATGGAACTAGTCGTGGTTCATGACCAGCCAGCCACCATCTCTGCTGGCAGTTCCACGGACCCTTCCACGATCCGTGGAACATTCTATGGTCCGTGGAACATGGTCGTGGAACTCACAGTTTCATCGAAGTTGTTCTCGTTGCCTCGTTTGATCTCCAATCCTTATGGAACCTTCTTAGCACTTGTTTATCACTTCATTAACAATCTAAGGGGCGTTATAACTCTTCCCCATAACATCATTAAGTCATAATTAACTAGCTACTTGTAAATCCTTCTGATACTTATTGTGTACATTGCCTTCTCTTGGCAACTTTTCTCGTCTAACATCGAATGTCTTTCGAGTCTTATTAGAATCATCAAATGTTATTTCTTACTTGTGGAAACACCATATACTTTGTGCTCTTCATTAGCCTATTCACTTGTGCATCAACCGGAAAATATTCTGAGGTGTAACATTCTTCCCCCCCCCCCCCCCTAGAACATTCGTCCTCGAATGTTAGGCACTTGGGAATTCTACGAAAATTTTGCCAGAGTTTCCCCTATAATATGGCACTACCATCCGTCACAAAGAACCTGATAATAACAATGCCTCACAAGGCCACAACATAATAGTAATAGAATTTGGCCACACATGACCCAAATGCATAAAAGGAAACATACATACCTTATGATCTTGATATCTCATCTTGGCCCTCTTCCGGGGGCTGAAATAAGTGCGGATATTTGGATTTCATGATTTCTTCCGCTTCCCATGTCATCTCTTCTCGATTATTATTTCTCCATAAAATCTTAACTGAGGCCACTTCCTTGTTTCTAAGCCTCCGTACTTGCCTATCTAATATGGCAATGGGTATTTCTTCATAAGTTAACTTTTCTGTCACTTGAATATCATTTACTGGTGTCACACCCCGATCTTGATCAGGGTGTGATGGGCACCCGACCCCGTGACCGGAGCCGAGCGAACCCGCTGATCCTTACTACGTAAAATTTTTTTTTTGAAAACCTTTAAAACAAGTAAACATAAATAGATGACTGAAATACTCTTTTGTTGCTTTTAAGTCAAATAAAACATGTAACTGTATATAACTCGTGTCATGATACAATCTGACTCCTAACCCACGACTCGTCCGCAAAGTCTCTAACGTAATCGTAAATCCCGCACGTGTGCTATGACTCGACTACACCTGGCCAAATGGAGCTTGCCAATTTCGCCGAACATCTTCTATCCCTGTTTCTATCCGTCCGGGTGTACCGCGTGGTGAACGTTGTACCCGAAGAAGAGGGGTCGGTACATTTAGCAATGTACGAGTATGTAAGACATGAATAGTAATAACATAGTAAAAGTTTGTACATATGAGATAGATCATGTGTAAGACGGTAACTTGTGGCAGAGTAATAACTATATGGAAGCATAGACAACACACGGTATAGAGGAGCAACCCGTACGTGTGAGTGCCACTCGTATGGAGTCCATGCACGCTTAGCTTTTCTTTTTCTTATTCCCCGAGCACGTGTTTCTTGTTTTTGTACATAGAAAACGTATGCTTTTCGTAAAAACGGTACTTTTACTTACGATAGCGTACGCCGAATTCATCGGCTCTCCCACCCCCCTCCCCAACAAAGGTCCCAAATATATCACGCGTATATATATATATATATGTATCACAACGTACGCCGCGTACGGCTCTCCCATAAATCCCGCGTCCGGCATCCCGCGTCCGGATGATAAGCCACGAATCGTGGACACAGTTCCCCTCCCCATTCCCCACAAATACAAGCAGTATACAAATACATTCATCAATATAAAATATTATATACATTATCATATAAACAATTAAACAAGCATGCATGGGAGCCCAAGGAAAAGCTATAACGCTATCGGAGTGACGTAAGGTCGGTAACCTCCGATTTTATTATGAATTAACCATGGGCGCTTTATCTCACCTTGAAGGAATGACTAATATAAGGCGAGACTATTAGTGGAGGGCAATATCATGAGAAAGTATAAAGTATAACATAGGATCATAGTGGCATCGTTCGTGTACTTAGAATCTTTAAAGGAAAACACTATTCATGAGTAGAGCCGAGGATTCAAGAAATAGTTTAACGTTCTCATCTCGGCACTGGAATCATAGACTTGGAACCTTTAATCGTAGAATCATCATTTTTTTTTTCCATCATAGAGTCATAGTCGTCGTCTTAGTCATTAAGGCTTGCAATATTGTAAAACTTAGTTTTTGGAGAAAAACGAATATTTTGGGAAAACATTTGTAAACTTTTAGGAAGGAAAATCATGTTTTGGAATCGAGGGATTAGTTAAAACAACTATGGTTTAGTAGTTAAAATAATAACCAAAAACTTTTCTTAACTATAGAATGAAAATAAATCAATGGGGACAATAGGAAAGAATTCGAATAGTGGGCCCACCTCGAGTCAAATGAGGCGGCATATCAAATTTACGTATATTACAATTCATGGCGTCACTTGGGAGGGTCTTAGGGTGATCGAGTCCTATTTGTGTAAGTTCGGATGTCCAAGAAGTTTTTCCAACATTTTATGCAAGTTCTAATTCAATTCTACCGAACGAATAGTAACTATTTTCAATCTTAGATTCCGAGAAAAGGAATGGTCCCTGGACACGTAGTCGACTTAGTACGTCTAAGACATGCCATAGAAAGAAGGGTGAAGCCTTACATACCTCTTCCCGCTCCTTCTGCTACTCCAAATCCAAGTTGCAAATCCACCAAAATCTACAAATTGGTCATGTTTACCAAACCTTAGTTGGGCATTTATAAGTTGATTCTTTAAAATAACACTTTGTTCCATTGAAATTTTGGCAAAGATTTCCCCTGTAAATACACCGTCCCGAGAATATGGCTCGGCCCAATTCAACAATAACAACCCGAGAATGGAACTCGGCCACAATACCAACAACAATGCCAACAATTCAATTCAATTAGATTCCATTCAATTCATATAACTTTCAAACGATTCTATCAATATACTACTTCATCCACTACTTTACAATTTCAACAAAAGCAATAACAACTTAATTCTTTCTTCCGAATTCACATACTTCGTCAACAATTCCATACGTTCACATTATCATTTCCATTAATACAAGAAACTATGTTAAATCACATAACGTTCCAAATCAGTCCGCTACACTTACTCCTTCAATTTAAATCGTCAAACACTCATTTTCATCATAGAATCTACACTATAATCAACCAAGAACACTAAATCAATTTAATTCGTTCTTCCTTCACCACTAACCATGCTCACGGCTACAACATCAACATCCTCATTTCATGCTTCTCATCCATTTCAATACATTACAACATGTTCCAACGTCCATAACACAACAATTCAAATATGCTAAATAAAGTAGTTCTTCACTCCCTATATACATCACATACACACGGCCACTATTCCATCATACATGTTTTCATGTTTTTTTTTTTTCATCCATTTCCATCTACTACAACATTCACAATCACCATAAAACATGTAAAGAATATTGAATCATACCTTCTCCCTTCATATCCTTCTTCGGCTAAGCTTCTCTCATGACTTCAACGAACGATTTTCTCGCTCCAACAACTACTCCATGTCGTAGAGGATACTCTAATTAGTAGAGAATAATTTTTGAAGAAAAATTTCCAAGGTTTCTTAATGGACTTGCCTTGGCCGAATGGCCTAGAGACTTTTTCTCCTTCTTTTCTTCTTTCTTGTCTCTTAAAATTCTCTAGAGTTTTTCATGAAAATTATGACTAATGAGTCATATATATATATCATCCTCCACTTCTACTTATTTATGTTTAGGCCCCTCAATTTTGGTCACATATTCCCTTTCTTCCCTTTCTAGACTTTTCCTCCTTTTTCTTGATTTTTCTTTTCTTTTTCTTACTTGGTCAAAGATGACCAAGTGTCTTCTTTTGCACACTTTGGCCCTTCAAGAATTTTTCTGAACCTTGTGAAGTTACCATTTTACCCCTCGACTTTTCTCAATATTACCATTTTGTCCCTAACCTTCCGCATTATTTCCACGGCCCATTTTCCGAATTCCTCTTCTTGCCCTTAGCCTTTCTCAATATTTTCCATACTACCATTGTCCACAGTTAATATTCCTAACAACTCGCACCCTAAAATTATTTTAGGACATAGCCTTGTCCTTAACTTCTCGCCATGGTCTCGCAACATCCGAACGTACGAAGTGCGGGCTATAACAACTGGGATGATCCTAGTAGGATCTCCAACACATTTATGAAGCATCGAGATATGGAAAACAGGATGAACTGACTCCAAATCAGGAGGTAGATCTAATTCGTAAGCCACTTTGCCTACTTTGCGCACAATTCATAAGGTCCAATGTACCGGGGACTTAACTTCCCCTTTCTGCCAAATCTCATAACGCCCTTCATTGGCGACACTTTCAAAAATACCCAATCTTTAACTTGAAACTCTAAGTCCCTTCGACGATTATCTCGCATAGGACTTTTGATGACTTTGGGCTGCTAACAACCGATCTTGTATGAGCATAACTTTCTCTGTGGCTTGTTGGACCAAGTCCGGCCCTATCAATTTAGCCTCTCCTATTTCAAACCACCCAATTGGGGATCTACACTTTTGCCCATATAAAGCTTCATACGGTGCCATTTGAATGCTAGAATGATAACTATTATTGTAAGCAAATTCAATGAGTGGCAAATGATCATCCCAATTACCTCCAAAATCTAACATACATGCCCGTAACATATCCTCAAGAGTCTGAATAGTACGTTCAGCTTGTCCATCGTCCGTGGATGAAATGCCGTGCTAAGGCTCACATGAGTCCCCAAACCCTCTTGGAAGGACTTTAAAATTAGCCGTGAACCGGGTACCGATCGGAGATAATAGATACGGGAACACCATGGAGTCGCACTATCTCTTTAACATAGAGCTTTGCATAATCTTCTGCTTCATACGTCGTTCTGACTGGTAAGAAATGAGCTGACTTAGTGAGTCTATCCACAATCACCCAATGAGCCAAGAACGGGGTAAACCTGTAATAAAGTCCATGTTAATTACTTCCCACTTCCAAGTTGGGATTTCTATAGCTTGCAACAATCCACCCGGCTTTTGGTGCTCGATTTTCACTTGTTGACAATTGGGACATTGAGCTACGAATTCCGCTATATCTTTCTTCATCCTATTCCACCAATACATGGACTTAAGATCATTATACATTTTCGTTGCTCCGGGGTGGATAGAATAACGGGAACAATGAGCTTCTCTCAATATTTGGTGGCGTAAACCTGCCACATTAGGAACACATAATCTGCCGACATCGGAGAACTCCGTCTCCGTAATCTCAAATGATGACTCCTCTTCTCGAGGGAGTGTATCTCCGTAATGCATCGGCATGGGATCTTCGTATTGTCGCTCTTTCACTTCCACTACTAGCGACGAAACCGCCGAATTCGAATGGTAGTTCCCCTGCTACCTGAGTCCACTACTCGAACTCCTAGGCTAGCTAACTGCTGGAGCTCACGAGTCATTTCTCTTTTCTCTGGTCGTACATCACATAAACTTCCCATAGATCTGCGGCTAAGAGCGTCAGCCACAACATTTGCCTTTCCGGGGTGATATAGAATATCAACATCATTATCTTTTAGCAATTCTAACCATCGTCGTTGCCGCAAATTCAGCTCTTTCTGCTTGAAGATATACTGAAGGCTCTTATGATCTGTCTAAATATCTACATGAACACCATATAAATAATGTCTCCATATCTTTAATGCATGAATCACTCGTAGCCCAATTCAAGATCATGGGTTGGATAATTGTTTTCATTTTTTCGTAATTGCCTTGAAGCATATGCAATCACCTTGCCATGTTGCATCAATACACAGCCTAGCCCAACACCTAAAGCATCGCAATAAACAACATAACCTTCCAATCCCTCTGGAAGTGTCAGGACTAGTGCGTATGAATCTATCTTTTAACTCTTGGAAACTACGTTCACAAGCATCCGTCCATTGAAACTTAGCCGATTTCTCGGGTCGCCTTTGTGAGGGGTGCGAAATAAGAAAACTTTCAACAAATCTTCGATAATAACCTCGCTAAGCCCAAAAGCTACGAACCTCCATAGGAGTTGGGCCTTGGCCAAGTCTTCACGGCCTCAATCTTTTGGCTATCTACCCGAATACCATCGGCTGAAACAATGTGCCCAGTAAATGTCACCGAGTTCAACCGTAACTCACACTTAGAGAATTTTCCGAACAACTCTCGAGTTTGAAGAACTCTAAGAACAAGACGTTAAATGATCCGCATGTTCTGCCTCGGTTCTGGAATACACCAAGATATCTTCGATGAATACAATCACAAACAAATCTAGAAAGGGCCTGAACACATCGTTCATCAAATCCATAAACACCGCCGGTGCATTAGTTATTCCAAATGACATTACCCGAAACTCAAAATGGCCATATCTCGTTCTGAAGGCTGTCTTAGGGATATCTTTCTCCCTAACTCTCACTTGATGATACCCGGATCTCAAATCTATCTTTGAAAACCATCTGGCACCTTGTAATTGATCAAATAAGTCATCAATCCTCGGAAGAGGATATTTATTCTTAATCGTCACCTTATTCAATTGCCGGTAGTCAATACACATTCTCAAAAAGCCATCTTTCTTCCAGACAAATAATACGAGCGCTCCTCACGGGGATGAACTAGGCCTAATAAAGCCTTTCTCAAGCAAGTCTTTCAATTGCTCCTTCAACTCTTTCAATTCCCTGGGAGGCATTCTATAAGGAGGAATAGATATAGGCTTAGTGTCTGGCAACACATCGATAGCAAAATCAATCTCCCGCTCGGGAGGAAGGCCTGGAAGCTCTTCCGGAATACACATCCGAAACTAGTTCACTACGGAACCGACGAAGAGTCGGCGGTTCAGCTTCTACATCTTGAACCCGCACTAGATGATAAATGCAACCTTTTGTAATCATTTTCCTTACCTTTAGATAGGAAATAAACCTACCCTTTGGTGACGCCGTATTTCCTTTCCATTCTAAAGTTGATTCTCCCGGAAATTGGAAGCGAACCATTTTCATTCTACAATCGACATTGGCGTAGCAAGAAGCCAACCAATCCATGACCATAATAACATCAAAATCCACCATTTTTAACTCATGCAAGTCAATCATAGTACGATGATCACAAATCACAATTACACAATTTCTATATACTCGCTAGCTATTACCGATTCACCAACGGGTGTAGACACCTCAAAAGGTTTAATCGACTCCGGTTTGATTCTAAACCGACCCGCAATATACGGAGTAACATATGACAATGTGGAGCCAGGATCTATCAAAGCATATACATCATGAGAGAATACCGATAATATACCTGTGACAACGTCAAGAGAAGACTCAAGATCTTGGCGTCCAGCCAAAGCATAAATACGGTGCTGAGGACCGCTAGAACTGGGGACTCTCCCCCTAACTCTACCATAGCTGACTGGCGCATGTGAACCTGGCCCCATAGGGCGAATAGATGCTAAAGATCCGACCACCGACCCTGAAGGCTGGGTCCTACCTCTGCCACAAACTGAGGGGCAATCTTGCATAATATGGCCTGGCCGACTACATGAATAATAAACCTCTAAACCCAATCTGCACTGACCCTAATGTAACTTCCCACACTGGGAGCATCATGGTACAGGTGGCCTCACCTGACCCGAATCACCTCTAAACTGAGATCTCGAAAAGCTCTGACTCGGCTCGGGGTAAGTAGATCTATCAAATCTCTGGCCTGAATACCGTGGAGGCGCACTAGTCATAGAATAGCCTGAATATCTAGAAGACTGTTGTCTGTTCCCACCTCTATGCTCACTCATTGGACTCGAAGATCTGGCCCACTTGCTATGCCCCCTATCATGCTCACGCTCACTTCTTTGTTATTGTAAGCTTTCTTCTAAATTTTGAGCGTGGGCTTGATGCGTGAATATCCATATTGTCCCGGCGGGACGCAAATAAGCATCTATCCATCAAGTGTGGCCCTAGGCCTTTCACAAATCGGTGCACTCAATCACCCATATCCACTACCATGGCCGAAGCATACCTAGCCAAGGAATTAAAGCAGAGACTATACTCTAGAGCACTCATGCTCCTTTGCCTCAAATTAAGGAATTTATCGGCTCTAGCTCGCCAAACTTCTGGAGGCAAATAATGTCAGAAAAATGCATCTACGAATTCTTTCCATACCGGGGGAGGTACATTGGCTCCCCGTGAAGCCATCCAAACCATGTACCAATGAACTGTGACATCTCGCAATCCATAGGACACTAACTCCACCGATTCGGTGTCCGAAGCATGTATCAACCGAAGCATCCTCAACATACCATCAATGAAATTTTGAGGGTCCTCATCCGGCTTTGATCCAAAGAATTTCGGAGGGTTCAAACTAATGAAGTCACGGGCTCTTGCACTAATGTTCCCTATCACCTTGCCCCGTACTTTGTCTCTCGAGTCTGGGCAGCAACTAATTGAGTAAGTAACTGAATGGCCTCTTTCACATCTTGGCCTGAAGTATTCGGTGGAGGAACCAGAGGTGCTGGAGCTGGGGCTGAGGCTCCCTCATGCTCCTCTAATATAGGCACTGAACGGGAGGACTGAGATTGAGCCGCACTCTAGGACTCACTTTCCTCTACTATAGGTGGCGGTGCTCGAGCCTGCTTTTCTGCCACTGTCTTGCCCTTTTGGGCTGCTGTAGCCTTTCTCTTTACAGGCATTTCTGAAATACACAACACATGGTTAAGAAACAAGAAGTTCTTACATCATAGCTCTATCGCACGATTCTTATGAAGAAAGAAGGTCATTCATTCCTAAAATGTCCGCAGCTTCTTGTTTATAAGTGTGGCGCGCAACACACCCATAACCAAGACTCTACTAGACACGGCTCGTAGACACTCCCTAGGACTGAACTGCTCTGATACCACTTTTGTCACGACCCAACCGGAGGGCCGCGATGGGCACCCAGTGCTATCCCACCCGGACAGCTCTTGACATACTTTCACATCATATCTAGGTCAGCCACATAGTCAAATCATGCTTTTCATTCATCATCATTCTAATCTCATTGGGCAATAACACATCTATATCATCATTAACACTATGCCCATATAAATGTACATAAGCCGACAAGGCTATCAAAATAATATCCCAAAATATAGGCCGACAGGGCCAAACATATCTAACCATATACACATGCCTACGAGCCTCTAAGAAGAATACGTCATATCATATATACGGGCGACAGACCCCGCCGTGCCCATGAATATGTACACAAAAGAATCTATACCAAAAGCCGTAGCTCCGAATGAAATGGAGCTCCGCTATGTAGTCCCCGAGAAATATAGCTATGGATCAAGTCCGTCTCCCCGGCCACTGCGGGCATGACGCAACGTCCAAAACAAAAGGACGTCGCACGAAGAATGTACTGAGTATGTAAAGCATGATCAATATCAATATGAAAGCATAATAGATAACATATGACATAGCATAAGATGGGAGATAATAGCATCATCATCATAGCACTTATTTGCTTTCCATAGGGACATTCCATTTCTATTGCGTACTCGTGTACATACATCCATATCCGTACTTATCTACCTTTCGTATCCATTTTCGTATTCGTATTCATATTTCCATTCATACTCGTATTCATTCATATCATATACATTACATATACATAGCTTTTACATAACATTTACATATACTTAGCATATTCGTACTCATAATGATGTCATAAACATAGCATTTATATAGCATACCCGATCCACGAAGGTTCGGCGTTTCACATAGCCGGCCCTACCAAGGCTCGGGTCATACTCCGGCCCTACCAAGGCTCGTGGTTATCCGTACCCAAGCTGCAGCGCGCGCGCGCGCATCATCATATATAGATATATATATATATTCACTATATTCTACCCGGCCATATAAGCTCGGGGTTCACATTAGCCACTCATGGGCAAATATACATATAAGCTCATAATCATCTTTAGTCTTTTACTATCGTCATTCATTACATTCTATCCTTAAGAAACTTAGTACAATCGTATCATTTGAGCATCATAAGCATAGTAGCTTTAAAGATAGGATCATTAGAGAGAATCATCGTAGGCTCATAGACTATATATATATATTTGGCCAAAGAACCATGCCTTATGAAAGAAGGGTTAGACTTACATACCTTTCCGTTCAACTATTCTATCACTTGCTTGTGCTTCTTCAATGCTCACGTTTCTACCTTCATTAAAGCGCATACTAACATTAGAGAATCGATAGCTTAGCATTCATGACTAAATCTAGAGAAAATCGGACGGCATCTCCTTTATTTATACAACTTCCTCCATATCATATATCAACTCCCAAACATCAATAATAACATTCACAATATCATCACAATAGCCTTTATTCAACTACATTATCCTTACTTTTCAATTCATTCTATATTCATGGTCATGTCACATCATTACGTTCATTCACATAAAATGTCAATTCCATACTCTCAATATCATTTATAACATGATTATATTCATAATGTATCAAGAATCATAACTCATTCCAAACATCTATTCAAAAGTGACACTATTCCCACATTCATGACCCATTTCCTATTCCCTCATATAATCCAAGTGTTTCAACTTTCAAATACTTTAAATAATATGGAGATGTCATAAAACATACCTTATATGGTGTAGGATTGAAACTTGGGTGCAAATACCTCACTTGAGAAAAACCCTAGTTTTTTCTTCACTTGGATTCCTTGTTTTTGATGAACTTTAATGGGTTTATTACTTTGATTCACTTGGTTTGATGATAAGAGCCTTTGATTTCCTTGTATTCTTGTTCATAAAATATATGTAATGCTCTAGAGACTTTAGAGAGAAGTGGGGAAGTGTTGGAATGAAATAATGAAGTTGGAATCACATTTAAAGACTTAGAAGATTTCGGCCGTCTTTTTAGTTCCACGGACTCTTCCACGGTCCATGGAACATGGTGCTGTCCATGGTTCTGGTCGTGGTTCACCACCAGCCAGCCACCATCTCTGCTGGTAGTTCCACGGACCGTTCCATGATCCGCACAAGGTTTCACGGTCCGTGGAAGTGGCCGTGAAAACCGTAAAAAGTTGTTCCTTCGTCTCGTTCGATCTCCAATCCTTATGGAACCTTCTTAACACTTGTTTATCACTTCATTAAAAATCTAAGGGGAGTTATAACTCTTCCCCAAATCATCATTAATGTTATGTCCCGTACTTTTGCATATTGGGAAATTTGAAAATAATTGTGACTTGTAAGAATAAGGTAATATGTTGATTTTGGTCAATATGTATGTTGTTGTTCTTGAAAAATATGAATGTGAAATATTGAGGAAGGCCAAGGGCAAAATTGGAATTTTGTAAATTAGTTTCGGGAATTTCAAAACAAGATTTATAGCCAATTGGGCTCAAAAAATAAAAAGAGAAGAAGAGGCCCAATAGGGGGGGCCATCCGGCCATGGTCCATAAAAAGGACCCAAGCCCAAGTGAATTATCCATGTGACAATTAAATAAAAGGGACCACTTAGTTTTCTTGAGACATATAGAAGTTTCAAGAAAATTAGAAGAGAGAAAAATAAAAGATGAAGAGCAAAAGAAACATGGCATTCGGCCATGCCACTTCAATTTTTGCCCCTTTGAAATCTTTCTTCAAAAATTATTTTCTTGTGGTATTCCTACTAATTCAAGGGTCCTTTTACAACTTGGTGTAGTTATTTTGGAAGAAAGGGCACTTGTTTCATCAATTTAGCACCTTATCCAAGTGAAGAAGTTTGGAGAAAAAGGTAAGAATTAATTTCTTTTATCATGTTATGAAGGTTTGTTTATGTTGTAGAATGTAGAAATGAGTGGAAATTATGGAAAATATGGAAGTTTGCAAAGTGGGTGTGCATATATGTAAGTGGCCGTATATGTATATTGTTGTATGGATAATATGAGTTGAATTTTATGTTGTATTCTAGTTGCGGTTATGGTGGAATCTATATTGGAAATGGAAGTTGAATGAATTTGGTTGAAGTTGTAAAATGGGTATGGAGCCGTGTGGTGTGGAAGAGAAAAATGGAAATGAACTAATTTTGTTTAATATGTTGGTTGTGTTGTTGTGATCCATATAATGTAAATGAAGGTTAAATGGTTTAAGTTGGCATTGAAATTGTTCGTAGAAGATTATGTCATTTTAGTATGATTTTATGATATTATGGAAATGAAGTTTTCAAGGTGCAAATTATGATTATTGTTAATGAAATTAGAAGATGAAAATGTGTTATGAATACTTATGTCGAAGGTTGGAAGTTTCGAATGAATTATGGTTTCGGTGGGATTTTTGTATATTTTGTAAATATTTTGTAGAATGATATTAAACGCTTCCTAATTATATTGGAATGATCTTGGCTAGTATAGAAATATGAAAATATTGACATTGATTTGAAAATGCAAAGTTAGATTGGGAGTTGTTGCATTATTTGGAAAAGAAGACTATTTATGTTAGAATGCATTTCTAGCCGATCGTTGATGTTGTTGGTATCTGGGGCCGAGTTAAATCTCGGGGATGTTGTATGTATAGGGGAGATGCTGCCCAAATTTCTGCAGACAAGTATTGGTTAAGATTGAAATTTTAAGCCTTATGAATAGTAATTGGCAAATGTGACCATTTGTAGGTTTTAACGAAACGGGATTTGACTTTTGGCGAGCAAAAAAGGCAAGAAAGGTATGTAAAGTTCACCTCTCCTTCTCTTGGCATGTCCTAGTTATGATAGGTCAAAATCCGACCCTCGGGGAAAGTCCCACTCCTCGGAAACGACACCTAAATTTATTCCTTTTTCATTCAGTAGAATCGAATCAATAACTTACGCGTTAATGTAAAGCAATGTTCAAACGTCCGTAACCTTTGAAAATGAAAGCAGAATGCCTTGAAATCTTCGTGGATGATCCCATGAGACATAATGACTACGTTTTTATGTTCGTTACTCGACTTGACGCGAGGTGGGCCCACAATTCCCGAGACTTCCCTTGTTTGATCTATTTGACCCATTTCCGTACGATAATTAAAGGAAACTCTTGGGTATTGTTCCGACTACTAAACGATAGATATTTTAACTATTCCGTTGAGACCTATAAAATATTTTGACATATCCCAACGGTTTCAAAAAGCTTGCTTCGACGTAATCCGTTGGAACAACTAAGAAGGTACGTATCACGTTTGTCATCTTATTTCTCTCCCAAAAGACTTATCGTTCGCACTAACTTATGAAACGTACTTTGGGGTAATTCTGCTCTTTAGTTTCGAGTTTGATATGTTTTCGTAGGCCCTCTCTGATATGAATAGTCCGGCACAAATATTCTGATATAAATACTCTGATACGAGTAGCCCGATACGAATATTTGATACAGGTATCTTGGTATAAGCATCGTGATATAAGTATTCTGATAGGGATATTTGACATACGTATTTTGATACAGGCACTCCGATATGAATATTTGACATAAGTATTGACCATTACAAGTAATCCGATTTGACTATTAAAATAAATACTCCGGCACAAGTAGTCCGATACGAGTACTCCCAATCTTGATATAAGTATTTTGATATGAATATTTTGGGATAAGCATTCCGATATACGCTCCGATGTGAATATTCGATGTGGTTTGATATAAGGAATACGTTAAGAGTAACCGTTATAAATATTTTGATAAAAGTATTTTACTATAAGTATTATAATATAAGCACTTTGATATAAGTATTCTGACATAAGTATTTTGATACAAGCATTCTGATACAAATATTTTGATACAAGAATATTGGCATAAATATTCTGATATAAGTCTTCTGATATAAGCATTCCGATTAAGTAATCTTTTACGAATATTCGACAAAGACGTTCGATCATTCCATGAGTCTTGATTTATGCGCATTTAGTTTCTTACTACCGCTCGTGCACATGTTATGATCTCCTTCACCGGATCCCGGCCGGTATGTATCGTGCGTTTGGTTCGGCGAGCCCTGTCCGAGGGCGGGTTCCACACATAAATCGAAGTACGAGGTGTTCGGTTAGGGGTGCCGCGGTATATGTCCGTCCCTCGGTTACCGTGTATATGGAGTACATATGTCACAGTACGTGGTATATGTCCGTCTCCCAACGGCGGGTCGGTTCGAGTACCGTGGTATATGTCCGTCTCCGGCGTGTGTGGTTCTCGGGGTATCCCGGGTATATGTCCGTCCCCACGCCACCGTGTATATGGATTACGACGTGACCGGTTCCCGGTTCTCGTGGTATATGTCCCGGGGGTACCGTGTCTATATTATGATATGTCCGATTTCCCGGCGTGGTATATGTCCCCGGGCACCGTGTCTACGTTATGATGTGTCATGGCGCCAGAGACGGGAGTGGCGACCATGTCCCTGTGCCCTGTGTATGACTCTAATTTGCATCACTTAAAATCGAAAAGTACGCATTTTGATATTCTAGATAAGGTACGCACTTTCTGTACTTCTGACTCCGATCATGATTCAGTATGTCAAACTTCTGCACCTTTGATTTTTGATAAGGCTCTGTCCGCTATACTTCCGTATGCCTGGTTTTGACTATGGTGTGTTGACTGTACTTTTGTACATCTGGATTTGCTTGTGATTCTGTGTACAGTATTTCTAACTTTACATACTCGGTACATTTTCCGTACCGACCCCCCTTTTCTTCTGGGGTCGCGTTTCATGCCACCTGTGCATACGCGTATTGAGGTGATTGGTCGGCCCCAGGATATCCGTTCACTGTCGGAGTGATCCTTGATCCGAGCCCACACTTTGGTACGGATCTTTTAGTTATACATATCTTTGTGTTTATGACTATTACTGGTACGTAAGGGCCTCCGTCCCGTCATATGATTCGTTGTCCGTATTAGAGGCCCGTAGACATTGTTATAGCCTGTACTTTGTACGTTTGGATATTTCGGAGTCGTCGTGGAAAGTTAAGGGCGAAACGACTTTCAAAAATCATTTTAATGTGTAAGTCGTTATAAAGTTATTTATGACTATTATTAGTAGGGAGATATTGTGGGAGGTCAAGGGCAAAAAGAGAAATTTGCAAACTGGGTTATGAAAATAATGCGGAAGGCTAGGGGCAAAATGGTAATATTGAGAAAAGTCGAGGGGTAAAAATGGGAATGTCACAAGAGGGTTCATGAAAGTTCCAAAACAAGGGGCCATGTTGGCCATGTGACAAAAATAAAGAAAAAGATGACCAAGAAGTCATCCTTAAAAAGGAAAAGAAAATTCTAGAAAAAAAAAGAAGAAAGAAAAATCTAGCGAGGGGCATGTGCCCCTCACATGACTAAGAGAATTATATATGTGGGAGTCATCATCATTTATTCTAGAAAAAAAAGAAGAACAAAGCAAGAGAAGAGAGAAAGAAGAGAAAGAAGGCCTCACGGCCAAGAAGAGAAAGAAGAAGAAAAAAAAAAAATCTTGGAGCCTTAATCTATGGTCCAAAAATTCCTTTCTTCTTGAATTACTACTAAGCTTGGGACCCTCTTTAACATGGCATAATTTTTGTGGCAAGACAGTACTTTAGTGGCAAGTGGAGGTTTTGGGAAAAAGGTAAGAATTTCATGTTCTTATTATGTTATGGAAGATTATATATGTTATAGTACGTAGAGATGAATGAAAAGTATGGAAAACTTATGTGTTGTGGATATGGATGTGTGGCCGTATGCATGGATGGTTTGCAAGGGCAATAATTCAATTGTTTTATTTAGTATTTTAATTGTTGTTGGTATTATGGATGATTTGTATATGTTGTAGAGTGAAGGAGTGGATGGAATAAATGAAACCATGCAAGTTGTGTTGTTGGCATGTCGTGTACATGTTGTGTAGGAAAACGGTGAACAAATCTCTATGTAGTAATTTGATTGTTGTTGACATGTATTCTATGATGAAAATGAGAATTTGATGGTTTAAATTGATGTTGAAATGGTTACGGGCTGATTTGAAAGCCAATATGACCTTGGTGTTTGTTTTCTTATTTACGAATATAACGTTACACGTGTGTGTTGTCAG
>NC_081350.1:49635997-49645230 GCF_029784015.1 Lycium ferocissimum | reverse complement strand
AATAATTTCAAGACTTATTGCAAAAATAAGAGAAAGGAATTGAAAGAAACATTTTTGAGGGAGAGAGGCGAGCCTAAAATCATTTAAAAGCTCAAACTGCAAATAAAACGAAAAAAGAAGACTTGTGGCACATGAGTTGATTCCTTTGATTCAATTTATGTGACACTTTTTGAGAGTCAATTTAATTAAATTTTGAAGCTAAATTAGATTAGACTAGTTTCATATTTTAAGTTTAAAATTTATATAATTGAAAATTACATAAAAGGTACTATAAATTGCAACTTTTTTCATATCAATTTGATGAATAATACCTAATAAAATATTGGTCATCTCGTAAAACGAAAAATACACAAAAATGAGATAAATAGTTGATTAGTTTGATTTAGGCGAGGCAACTAACCTGCTATTCCTTGTTTTTTTTTTTTTCCAAAGTAGTGAAAACCCTTTTTTTTATTGGGCAAAAGTGCAAATATATCCCTCAGCTTTGCGATTTAGAGTAGATATACCCCCATTAAAAAAGTGGTGTATATATACCCTTGCTGTTACAAAATGGTGCAAATATACCCTTTTCGCTAACGGGATTTTAAAAAAAAAAAATCATTTAGCTTATTTTTTAATTAAAAAACTATGTCATGTGGTTTTAAAAGAAAGTCTACCCATTTTTTTTAGTAGACATATTTTTCTAATGGCACGTGGTAAAAAAATTTCTGGTGGTCGGGTTTGGTTGGTTTAAAAAAAAAAATTCCATGGCTTTAAAAAAATAATTGGTCTCTCATTTTTTTAAACAAACCAGACCCGACCCACCAGGAAAAAAATTATGATGTGGCTTTAGAAAAACATGTCTACTAAAAAAAATGGGTAGATTTAAAGCCACGTGATATTTTTTTTTTAAAAAAAATAAACTAAATGATTCAAAAAAAAAAATCCGTTAAGAAAAAGATATATTTGCACCATTTTGTAACATTTGGGGTATATTTACACCACTTTTATAGCGGAAGCATAACTGTTCTAAATCGCAAAGTTGAGGAGTATATTTGCACCTTTTCCCTTGTTTATTTTAGTGTATCTCTACTTTGTTATTTTCCATATGTGCCAAAATCAGTGTAGTTAGAGAGTGATGGCGACATATTATAGTGTTAATGTCAATTTTAGTTTTTTATTAGTATCAAATATTTTTGGTTATAGTGTTTATTTTAGTGTATCTTCACTTGTTATTTTCCATATGTGCCAAAATCAGTGTAGTTGGAGAGCGATAGCGCAACATTTAATGTTAATGTCATTTTCGTTTCCATAGTTTTTTATTATCAAATATATTATACATTTTTCTCAATTTATATTATACATTTTTTTTAATTTATCCTAAAAAGGATGATATATTTTTATATTTAGAAAAATTTACTCCCTCCATCCCATATTACTTGTCCACTTTTCCTTTTACACGCCCTTTAAAAACTCATAAATAAAAGTGTATTTTTACTACATTACCCTTATCTCTCTCCAATTAATTACACTCTAATCAATATTGGTTACCTTTAAAAAACAATTAATGTTAAGAGCCAAGTAGGAAAAACTTAATTAATTCTATTTTGATTTTGTAAATTGACAAGTATTTTGGGATGGATAATTATAGTAATGGGGACAACTAATATGGGATGGATGGAGTAACTTAAAACTTCCCCTTGTGCTCTTAATGAAATGATTTAGAGCCACAGAAATATTTACTACTTATTTTAGACTACATATTTTAAAAATTTTCTTTTATTTTTTAAACTGTGCCCAATTAAATTACATCACATAAATTGAGATGAAAGGATCAGGTGATATAGATTTCTTTAAAATATGAAACAATGATTGATCCCTCTAAGTCTAAACGCACAAACATAATAATGCATACTATTGCACGTTTTTTTTTTTTTTTTGATAAGTAAGAATATTGTATTTCTTCTATAAATTATATTCTCCATTTATTTTTACTTGTTCACGTTTAACTTTGAACATCTAAGTAATCCCTCTGTTCCAAATATATATGATATTGTTTGAATTTCGAGAGTTAAACAAGAAATTTTTTTACCGCGATTTATTTGTATGTCCTATAAATATTTTAAATTGTTAATTATTGTGATTTATAGTACTTTTTCTGTAGTTTCTAAATATGTAAATTATTTTTCAAAAACTTAAAGATTGTATGCCAGAATTCAAGGCCATAATAAAGTAGTTTGATTTTCGAAATTTCAGAACCATGTCATATAATTTGGGACGAAGGAGTAATTAATAAAATGATAAGTTTACTATACCACCATTTGAATATAATAAATGCAATGTTTTGATAAATAATTATAGTGAATAATAAGGGTAAATTAGGAATTAATTATTAAATTTTGTCTTATTTTTTAAATTGAATAAGTAAAAGTAGATATCTATTTTTGAACGGAGGGAATACGAAAGAATCAATTGATCACAAAAAATAGTATAAAAACCTGAATGCATGGGAAGTTTGTGTCATCTTAAAATAGTCCAGTGAAATGAGAAATGTCAAAATTTGATGGTTGGGTAGGATATCATTGTCATATTAGTCATTTTCCTTATCGTTTCAGCTTAGTTTGCTTTTCTCTTTCGCAATTATGATAGCAGATGATGGCTCACCGTACCACTCTTCTCTTCTTTATATATTTGTTTATTGATAGGGATGAAACTCGTGTAGCGTGTAAAATATTCTAAAGAAAGACAACCTCTTTTTCCTTCTTTACGCATAACATTAGCTACTAATTCCTCAAATTATTTTTCAAGAGTTTTTAAAATGCTAATAATGCTAAAATATGCAATTCATTTATTATTCCCTTAAAGAAAATGCAAACAGAGAGAGTTAAAGGAAAGTAAGAGACATTAATTGGAAAGCCTAAAATTTAGCAAAATCCATGATATCTTGGTCACGGACAAAGGAGTTCATGTACTTTTCCTCCAAATCTATTTGCACAGCAATGCTAGTTTCACATTCTGTATCGTATAACCAAAACACTTGACTATGCCTTGAGCCAAATGCATTAAACTTGGTTTTCCCAACCAAAATCAACTTTATGTATGGGAAACCTGCATAGACTTGAGCTTGTGAAATTCACAACTTCATTGTTTCCTCCCCATTCTAATCCAGAATAACTATCCTTGTATAAGTTGACAACAAGAGAAACTATCTCATCTGGAGTACTTTTGGCACAGTAACTCGTAGTCTCTTGAACTGTCTCTCTTATTAGTTTTGCAATGTGATGCAACGACTCCATCTTTGTCTCATCATCATGTTCAAATCTTATAGGAATTTCAATGATTAAATTCCCAAAAAGAGTTTGCAATTTCAGGAAAAGCTGCAACCTTACCCGCAAGTTAAGCGGAAAGGCCATTATAGACCGTTTCAAATACGGGCTTGATCCTGCAACACGGATTAAAGACCTCCATAAAAGTGCTGTTATCATCTCAACTCGTGAAGGTTTGAAACTCAAACCTTCTGAATCAAAATTCTCTCTCAGCCTTGATATTGCAGCTTCCTCGAATACAAACTTTCTCGCAACCAACTTAGATTTTGGACGTTTGCCTTCGTTAATAGGAGGCTCAAGAATGGCAGTTAAATCCTTGACAGGGAAAAGAGTTCCCAAATTGAAGCTCATGAAGTTGTTGATCTCCTTACAAGGAGTTCCAAATTTGCACACTTTGGCCCATTCGTAAATGAATGTGAAAGCCGTGAATCCATCCATAGCAGGGTGTGCACAGCTAAAACCTAGAGCTAGGCCACCACATTCGAACGTTGTGACTTGCACAACCATAAGTGGCATGACGAATATATTCGTCTCGTCCACGTCCATAATACCTTGAGGCCAAAATGACAATACTGGATCAAGGTCTTCTTTTGTTTGTTGGAGAAAATCGTCGAGCTTACAATTGACCGTTGCTTTTATGTAAGTTACACCTTGATCGAGACACAGAACAGTGGATTCATCTTCTGTACTGAATCTACCGGCTAAAGGGTAAGCATGGGTTAAAACCCTCGACAAGGACTCTTCGAGCTCTTCATTTTTTGAGTTATTGTTACAATGAGGATAGAAAAGAACAAGAGGTATGTGTACTGTGTCAGCCACTTGATCAAAGAAACATAACTTGTAATTTTTGAGGTGGTTTGGTGTTGGTGATGATGGTTTTATGAGGCTTTTGGACAATATTTTGACTTGCGTTGGATCCTTCATATTGATGTACTCAAGTTGTGGCAAGGGAAACACAGCTAGAGGGCGACCGACCTACCAGACCGGAGGCGGAGGCAATCAAGAATTAATATTAATATATTATGTAAAAAGGATCAAGACTATTAAAGCCACTTTAATAGTAATTTGAGAAGCTTGTGATTTCCCTTTATATAGGGAAAATGGGAGCCAGTACAGATCCCTCTAAGTCTTATTCAATCAATGTTTTAAAATTAATTTCCTTAACTATTTATCTAACTATAGTTAAAAAACAAAAAATCCTGCAAATCAATAGCAAAATATATATAGACCCAGAAAAAAGTCAATTGTTGAAACTGCAATTTCTGATTGAACCTAAGCCTAGGGTAATTTGGAGGTGAAACCCATAAAAAAGGTTGGAATTTTCGTTGATGGTTGCCATCTCTGTTTTGCCATTGATTTTCCTCCATTATCAACAACCCTTGTTTATGAAAAAGCAGAAGCCGTAACTAGAAACCCAGCAAGGATGAATTTCATTACAAAGAAGTAATTTTATAAAGAGTGTACCGCTAGAATGAATGTCATTATTATTATAGGTAGAATGTTGTTATAGAGAAGTAAAATATAACATGAAAAATCGGTTTCAGAAAAAATCAAATTGTTATACTAAAATACTATTATACTTATAACGAATGACAATTAGTGGGAGATTTGAGTATATATCATTATTTAATGTGAATTCATACCTTCATTCTCTATTATATTAATTTATTAACAGAATCAACAACGGAAATAAAGGGGACGTCTCCCGTATATTGCTTGTCATAAATGATAGCCTTCGGCCCACTGCTTCTCATGGAATCAATAACGAAAAAAATCTTTGGTAGGTGGTGATGAAAAATATCTTTGGTAGGTGGTGATCTGGAAAAGTTTTACAATGTGTGAGGCATGCCAATTCATACTTGTGTGAGGCATTCCTTTATTGACAAATGGACAAGTGTAGGTCTTACTTTCCAAACAATCAAAGACCCGTGTACTTTCTTCTTTGCCATCCTTTACCTCCGAGTCCGGCGCCAAAATGACCTATTTTTGACCCTTATAGATACAAATAGCATGTCTTTTTTTTTATATACTAAAATGAGTATTTCATTTGAAATACCAAAAAATTTACCGTTCCGTCCGATAAACAAAAAATAAACTGCTGTTACATTTCGCCACAAGTGTAGCGAAATGTTACAATTTTTTTTTTCTGTATTTCGTGCATTTTCCAACGAATTTGTTCTATTTCGCTGGTTAAGTAGCGAACCCCCCCCCCCCCCCCCGCCCCTTTTTTTTTTCCATTTCTGGAACCTCTCCACTTTTACCCTAAATTTTATTTTAACTTATCACTCTGCGCCGCACTCCTTCATCCATTCTCCATTCTTCCTCTTCCTCCATTCTCCATTCTTCCTCTTCTTCCTTTCTCCATTCTTTCTCTTATACGAATCCCATCACAAGGATATCTCAACTTTTGCTCCATAATCTTCTTCAAACTATTTTGAGGTAATTTATTAATTTTATAACTTTTTACATATATTCTTTGATTTATTCATTATAAATTAGTTCATATTTATTTTTTTGATTTATTTATATCTTGTACTTAGTGTAGTAGATTATAATAAAGAAAACAAAAGTGACAAGTTTAATTAATCAATAGTTGGTAATTTCAGTTGTTGCTTCAGTTAAAAAAAGCTTTAAAAAATGTTAGTAGAGTTTATTGGTCAACGAACTGCAATTAAAATACTAAAAAGATCGTTGAAGCTACTGGTTAAAAAGGTATAAATTCCTATTATAAAATGTTCTTTTAGTTAGTCATTTTCATAGAACATCAGTTAAAAAAAAAGGATGAAGAAATTGTGAGGAAAGTAAGATTGTTAAATATAACATAAGGATATTTGTATCATTTGTAACAGGTTTTCTAAGTTCAAATTGTGACTAGTCATTGGAGATTATTTTCTGTTGATAAGCATGAAGAATTTTACTTTTCAAATTAAAAGTATAAGATCAAGAAATTGTGAGAAACTTGGACTTGTGGTTTTTTGTAGATAATCATCTTGTACTAACTTGACTAATCCCCTCTCCACTCATATGGTTTGTTTTAAATAGAAAAGCAGTAGTTATATATAAGATGAATAATATCATGGCAATTAATTATAATGAGCTTAACCAAAAGTTTAATTACATTTTGTTGACCACATAGCGAACTGCAATTATTTTTTTATAGTTGTACTCTCATTACATTTTTTCCTTTTCTCACGTGATAATATATCTTATAGTTTGACCTTTGTTAACTTTCCTATTGAATATATAGTAAACAATTGTGTAATTTGCTTGGTTGTCAATTATTCTAACAAAGAATATTGTATTTTGCAATGTTATAGGTATGGTTCGCCCCCAAAGTCACGTACATCCAGTCCGTAAAACTATGATGTGTTAATACTCCGAAGAATAAGCATCGATCCCAGGCTATGTGGGATGGGAAATTGACTGGACAGGACGCGTGTTTAACTATACGTCGTGCGAATCATGAATTCTGGAATCACGTGAAGCAACACCCTTTACATAATCGCATCCTTAATTACTTTGAAAGGTGTGGATTTAGGGGAGTTTTAGCAGTAGATGATGTGCAGTATGATGAAGGAATCATCACTGCACTTATTTAGAGATGGCGTCCAGAGACGCATACATTTCATATGCGGACGGCAATGTACCATCACGTTGCGAGGATGTCGAGGTCTTATATGGCATTCCCGTGGATAGCCACCCATTGGTGCAGAGTAATGTTAGAAAAATAACTAAATCAAGGTGGCAGGAATTGGTGTACGAGCTTACTGGTTGGTTGCCCGAAGAAGAAGCAATTAAAGGTAGTAGCTTGTTGATAATAACAAAATTATCTCATCATTTGGAAACCTTGATTGCCTCGAATGATATTATGATGATGAACTGTTGATGAGTCTCGTGGTGCAAAAGGGTCGAGGATACTGCTTTGGCTGATTGGTGGCACGATATTCCTTGATAATACTGGTTCATTGCTTAGTTTATACTTTTGCTTGACCTAATAGACCTTGATGCAATAGGCGGTAAATCTTGGGGAGCAGCGGCATTATCTTACTTGTACAATTGTCTATGTCATGCTCCGATGTGTAATAGCCATGATGTTTGTGGATTTATTGCTTTGTTACAGGTGTATGTGAATTTCAATATTATATTGCTCTACTTCGGAGAAATAAGAGATCAAGCAAAGCATTCTTATAACCACCATTACCCGAATTTTGAAAAATGAAAATAGGAACCGAAACTTGAGCTTTATTATAACCACTAAATGTACCACTATATATAATGCAATCTGGATTATTAATATTTGTGTATATATCTAAATGCCAGCTAACCAGATTTCCTTGAGTTATCACGCTAACAATTTAAAAGTATTGCTTGATACACGTTTAAACAGTCAACTTCTCTGTTGTCTTATAAATAATCTATTAGATTTCCTAGTGTTATAATTTGTATTATAAATCATTAAAAATTATAATATTGTCGGATGACTTGCACGACAATATTAGCGCATTATCGGAACCCAGCCATAACAACACAATTTTCATGTGTATTTTCGTGTTATTTTATTTAATTCAAAAAATATTTATATAGTTAAATTTACTTATACAGGTTTGGGCTTGGGAGCGAATTATCCGTCAGCCATTACTTCTTTCTCTAAGAGTAAAAGAACGAGATATGATGTTTACGCAGAAGTGGACTCGTCGTGGAGTTCGTGAAAGCGAGGCACGAGCTGTGCTAGTAGTTTGTAGGGATGTTTTAGACAACCTAACTGATGATCAGGTATTTTTCTTTTTAAAACTTTTTGATAAGAAATGTGAAAAATATAACAACAACAGAGTTTTTGTAGACTTTGTTCGGTTTTTGCTAACTCAAATGCTTGTGATAATGGGTTGATTTTGTTTTAATTTGTTATAGCTAATTTGCTACAACTTGCTACGGGTTGTGATATTTTTTATGAGCTTTTCTTTTCTTAGCACAACTAGTATTTTGTCTAGGTTTGTTTTAATGGCTAGAAGGTTACTAAACCATATTATTTTATTTTTATTTTCATCAAAATCCATTATGGAATTTTCAGTTAGCTTTGTTGTTGTTATGCTTTTGAACCTAATAAAAGAAGTTTCTGGCAAGGATTTGGTCATGATACTCTCTTATTGAGTATTTTTTATTCTTCATTTGCATGGTTTGGAAATGATGAAGTTTTGTGTATTTAGAAAGGAAGAAATTGCTTGAATGTTCTAATCTTTACTTAACTACCCCTATTTTTTGAAAATGCATAATGGATGTTTTTTGTAATGAGATAAGTACAACAAATCTTCTGACAAGATTCTTAAAAAAAAAAAAATATATTGAACTGACTTGTCCCTGTAAAAAAAAAAAAAAAGGAATCTGTTTTCAAGTCAAAAAAGATGAAAGCTTCTGACAAGATTCTTAAAAAAAAATGATTTGACTTGTCCCTGTAAAAAAAAAAATGGAATCTGTTTCCAAGTCAAAAAAAAATGAAAGCTACTGACAACATTCTTAAAAAAAAAATGAATTTGACTTGTCCCGGTAAAAAGAAAAGGATTCTGCTTTCCCCACAGTCAATTTTAGTTTTCCGTTTCGCTAGATTTATGGATCATGCGGGCACCAGCACACTAACCCTCACGGTGGGCGAACCTTTCCGGATAACTACCTTAATTGATACGACGTGCGGAATAAATACTTTTATTATAAGAAATTTTCAAATACGGTCTAGACTCGTACAAGAGGCTTACAGAAGTTTACGATTTTGAATAGATAACGAGACTCGGCGGATACGACACGATTTGGATAGAGAACAACGAAATCTAAGGAGAGACTCGGTCAAAAGCTCCCCAAAAGTCTTTGAAATGCCCAAACGGCGTGAGACTCCAAACCCAAAAAAAATCCCCGGGGGGGTGTAGCGAGTAGTATGAG